>NW_022143334.1:0-57272 GCF_007565055.1 Rhinopithecus roxellana
TACTTCATAGCGCAATGAACATTACAGTGACAAAGGAAATATCCACAGATGAAAACTAGAAAGAAGCTTTCTGAGAAACTTCTTTGATCTGTGAGTTCATCTCACAGAGTTACAACTCTGCCTCAAGAAGCAGTTTCCTAACACCCTTTTCGTGGAAACTGCAAGTGATTTTGGGAGCCTATTGGGGCTCATGGTGATAAAGGAAATATCCTCACATAATAACTAAAGAGAAGCTTTCTGAGAAACTGCATTGCCATGTGTGAATGCAACTCACAGAGTTACACGTTTCTCTCAGTGATCAGTTTGTTAGCACAGTTTTCTGGAAATCTGCAATTAGATACTTCATGGCGCAATGAACATTACAGTGACAAAGGAAATATCCAGATGAAAAACTAGAAAGAAGCTTTCTGAGAAACTTCTTTCTGATCTGTGAGTTCATCTCACAGAGTTACAACCTCTGCCTCAAGAAGCAGTTTCCTAACACCCTTTCGTGGAAACTGCAAAGTGATATTTGGGAGCCTATTGGGGCTCATGGTGATAAAGGAAATATCCTCACATAATAACTAAAGAGAAGCTTTCTGACAAACTGCATTGCCATGTGTGAATGCAACTCACAGAGTTACACGTTTCTCTTCAGTGATCAGTTTGTTAGCACAGTTTTCTGGAAATCTGCAATTAGATACTTCATAGCGCAATGAACATTACAGTGACAAAGGAAATATCCAGATGAAAACTAGAAAGAAGCTTTCTTAGAAACTTCTTGGTGATGTGTGAATTCATCTCACAAAGTTACACTTATATTTCGTGGAGCAGTCCATTAACACTGTCTTTGGGGAAACTGCGAAGGGCTTCTTTGGAACATTGAGGCTACGCTGATAAAGGAAATTTCATCCGTTCAAAACGTGAAAGAAGCTTTCTGAGAAACTTCTTTCTGATCTGTGAGTTCATCTCACAGAGTTACATCCTCTGCCTCAAGAAGCAGTTTGCTAACACTTTTTCGTGGAATCTGCAAAGTGATATTTGGGAGCATATTGGGGCTCATGTGATAAAGGAAATATCCTCACATAATAACTAAAGAGAAGCTTTCTGAGAAACTGCATTGCCATGTGTGAATGCAACTCACAGAGTTACACGTTTCTCTTCAGTGATCAGTTTGTTAGCACAGTTTTCTGGAAATCTGCAATTAGATCTTCATAGCGCAATGAACATTACAGTGACAAAGGAAATGTCACAGATGAAAACTAGAAAGAAGCTTTCTTAGAAACTTCTTGGTGATGTGTGAATTCATCTCACAGAGTTACACTTATGTTTCGTGGAACAGTCCATTAACACTGTCTTTGGGGAAACTGAGAAGGGCTTCTTTGGATCACATTGAGGCCTACGCTGATAAAGGAAATTTCATCCGTTCAAAACGTGAAAGAAGCTTTCTGAGAAACTTCTTTCTGATCTGTGAGTTCATCTCACAGAGTTACAACCTCTGCCTCAAGAAGCAGTTTGCTAACACTCTTTTCGTGGAATCTGCAAAGTGATATTTGGGAGCATATTGGGGCCCATGGTGATAAAGGAATTATCCTCACATAATAACTAAAGAGAAGCTTTCTGAGAAACTGAATTGCCATGTGTGAATGCAACTCACAGAGTTACACGTTTCTCTTCAGTGATCAGTTTGTTAGCACAGTTTTCTGGAAATCTGCAATTAGATACTTCATAGCGCAATGAACATTACAGTGACAAAGGAAATATCCAGATGAAAACTAGAAAGAAGCTTTCTTAGAAACTTCTTGGTGATGTGTGAATTCATCTCACAGAGTTACACTTATGTTTCGTGGAGCAGTCCATTAACACTGTCTTTGGGGAAACTGAGAAGGGCTTCTTTGGATCACATTGAGGCCTACGCTGATAAAGGAAATTTCATCCGTTCAAAACGTGAAAGAAGCATTCTGAGAAACTTCTTTCTGATCTGTGAGTTCATCTCACAGAGTTACAATCTCTGCCTCAAGAAGCAGTTTGCTAACACTCTTTTCGTGGAATCTGCAAAGTGATATTTGGGAGCCTATTGGGGCCCATGGTGATAAAGGAATTATCCTCACATAATAACTAAAGAGAAGCTTTCTGAGAAACTGCATTGCCATGTGTGAATGCAACTCACAGAGTTACACGTTTCTCTTCAGTGATCAGTTTGTTAGCACAGTTTTCTGGAAATCTGCAATTAGATACTTCATAGCGCAATGAACATTACAGTGACAAAGGAAATATCCAGATGAAAACTAGAAAGAAGCTTTCTTAGAAACTTCTTGGTGATGTGTGAATTCATCTCACAGAGTTACACTTATGTTTCGTGGAGCAGTCCATTAACACTGTCTTTGGGGAAACTGAGAAGGGCTTCTTTGGATCACATTGAGGCCTACGCTGATAAAGGAAATTTCATCCGTTCAAAACGTGAAAGAAGCTTTCTGAGAAACTTCTTTCTGATCTGTGAGTTCATCTCACAGAGTTACAATCTCTGCCTCAAGAAGCAGTTTGCTAACACTCTTTTCGTGGAAACTGCAAAGTGATATTTGGGAGCATATTGGGGCCCATGGTGATAAAGGAATTATCCTCACATAATAACTAAAGAGAAGCTTTCTGAGAAACTGAATTGCCATGTGTGAATGCAACTCACAGAGTTACACGTTTCTCTTCAGTGATCAGTTTGTTAGCACAGTTTTCTGGAAATCTGCAATTAGATACTTCATAGCGCAATGAACATTACAGTGACAAAGGAAATATCCAGATGAAAACTAGAAAGAAGCTTTCTTAGAAACTTCTTGGTGATGTGTGAATTCATCTCACAGAGTTACACTTATGTTTCGTGGAGCAGTCCATTAACACTGTCTTTGGGGAAACTGAGAAGGGCTTCTTTGGATCACATTGAGGCCTACGCTGATAAAGGAAATTTCCTCCGTTCAAAACGTGAAAGAAGCTTTCTGAGAAACTTCTTTCTGATCTGTGAGTTCATCTCACAGAGTTACAACCTCTGCCTCAAGAAGCAGTTTGCTAACACTCTTTTCGTGGAATCTGCAAAGTGATATTTGGGAGCCTATTGGGGCTCATGGTGATAAAGGAATATCCTCACATAATAACTAAAGAGAAGCTTTCTGAGAAACTGCATTGCCATGTGTGAATGCAACTCACAGAGTTACACGTTTCTCTTCAGTGATCAGTTTGTTAGCACAGTTTTCTGGAAATCTGCAATTAGATACTTCATAGCGCAATGAACATTACAGTGACAAAGGAAATATCCACAGATGAAAACTAGAAAGAAGCTTTCTTAGAAACTTCTTGGTGATGTGTGAATTCATCTCACAGAGTTACACTTATGTTTCGTGGAGCAGTCCATTAACACTGTCTTTGGGGAAACTGAGAAGGGCTTCTTTGGATCACATTGAGGCCTACGCTGATAAAGGAAATTTCATCCGTTCAAAACGTGAAAGAAGCTTTCTGAGAAACTTCTTTCTGATCTGTGAGTTCATCTCACAGAGTTACAACCTCTGCCTCAAGAAGCAGTTTGCTAACACTCTTTTCGTGGAATCTGCAAAGTGATATTTGGGAGCATATTGGGGCCCATGGTGATAAAGGAATTATCCTCACATAATAACTAAAGAGAAGCTTTCTGAGAAACTGCATTGCCATGTGTGAATGCAACTCACAGAGTTACACGTTTCTCTTCAGTGATCAGTTTGTTAGCACAGTTTTCTGGAAATCTGCAATTAGATACTTCATAGCGCAATGAACATTACAGTGACAAAGGAAATATCCACAGATGAAAACTAGAAAGAAGCTTTCTTAGAAACTTCTTGGTGATGTGTGAATTCATCTCACAGAGTTACACTTATGTTTCGTGGAGCAGTCCATTAACACTGTCTTTGGGGAAACTGAGAAGGGCTTCTTTGGATCACATTGAGGCCTACGCTGATAAAGGAAATTTCATCCGTTCAAAACGTGAAAGAAGCTTTCTGAGAAACTTCTTTCTGATCTGTGAGTACATCTCACAGAGTTACAACCTCTGCCTCAAGAAGCAGTTTGCTAACACTGTTTTCGTGGAATCTGCAAAGTGATATTTGGGAGCCTATTGGGGCTCATGGTGATAAAGGAAATATCCTCACATAATAACTAAAGAGAAGCTTTCTGAGAAACTGCATTGCCATGTGTGAATGCAACTCACAGAGTTACACGTTTCTCTTCAGTGATCAGTTTGTTAGCACAGTTTTCTGGAAATCTGCAATTAGATACTTCATGGCGCAATGAACATTGCAGTGACAAAGGAAATATCCACAGATGAAAACTAGAAAGAAGCTTTCTGAGAAACTTCTTTCTGATCTGTGAGTTCATCTCACAGAGTTACAACCTCTGCCTCAAGAAGCAGTTTCCTAACACCCTTTTCGTGGAAACTGCAAAGTGATTTTGGGAGCCTATTGGGGCTCATGGTGATAAAGGAAATATCCTCACATAATAACTAAAGAGAAGCTTTCTGAGAAACTGCATTGCCATGTGTGAATGCAACTCACAGAGTTACACGTTTCTCTTCAGTGATCAGTTTTAGCACAGTTTTCTGGAAATCTGCAATTAGATTACATAGCGCAATGAACATTACAGTGACAAAGGAAATATCCAGATGAAAACTAGAAAGAAGCTTTCTGAGAAACTTCTTTCTGATCTGTGAGTTCATCTCACAGAGTTACAACCTCTGCCTCAAGAAAGCAGTTTCCTAACACCCTTTTCGTGGAAACTGCAAAGTGATATTTGGGAGCCTATTGGGGCTCATGGTGATAAAGGAAATATCCTCACATAATAACTAAAGAGAAGCTTTCTGAGAAACTGCATTGCCATGTGTGAATGCAACTCACAGAGTTACACGTTTCTCTTCAGTGATCAGTTTGTTAGCACAGTTTTCTGAAATCTGCAATTAGATACTTCATAGCGCAATGAACAGACATGATAAAGGAAATATCCACAGATGAAAAAGAAAGAGCTTTCTTAGAAACTTCTTGGTGATGTGTGAATTCATCTCACAGAGTTACACTTATGTTTCGTGGAACAGTGCCATTAACACTGTCTTTGGGGAAACTGAGAAGGGCTTCTTTGGATCACATTGAGGCCTACGCTGATAAAGGAAATTTCATCCGTTCAAAACGTGAAAGAAGCTTTCTGAGAAACTTCTTTCTGATCTGTGAGTTCATCTCACAGAGTTACAACCTCTGCCTCAAGAAGCAGTTTGCTAACACTCTTTTCGTGGAAACTGCAAAGTGATATTTGGGAGCATATTGGGGCCCATGGTGATAAAGGAATTATCCTCACATAATAACTAAAGAGAAGCTTTCTGAGAAACTGCATTGCCATGTGTGAATGCAACTCACAGACTTACACGTTTCTCTTCAGTGATCAGTTTGTTAGCACAGTTTTCTGGAAATCTGCAATTAGATACTTCATAGCGCAATGAACATTACAGTGACAAAGGAAATATCCAGATGAAAACTAGAGAGAAGCTTTCTTAGAAACTTCTTGGTGATGTGTGAATTCATCTCACAGAGTTACACTTATGTTTCGTGGAACAGTCCATTACACTGTCTTTGGGGAAACTGAGAAGGGCTTCTTTGGATCACATTGAGGCCTACGCTGATAAAGGAAATTTCATCCGTTCAAAACGTGAAAGAAGCTTTCTGAGAAACTTCTTTCTGATCTGTGAGTTCATCTCACAGAGTTACAATCTCTGCCTCAAGAAGCAGTTTGCTAACACTCTTTTCGTGGAAACTGCAAAGTGATATTTGGGAGCATATTGGGGCCCATGGTGATAAAGGAATTATCCTCACATAATAACTAAAGAGAAGCTTTCTGAGAAACTGAATTGCCATGTGTGAATGCAACTCACAGAGTTACACGTTTCTCTTCAGTGATCAGTTTGTTAGCACAGTTTTCTGGAAATCTGCAATTAGATACTTCATAGCGCAATGAACATTACAGTGACAAAGGAAATATCCAGATGAAAACTAGAAAGAAGCTTTCTTAGAAACTTCTTGGTGATGTGTGAATTCATCTCACAGAGTTACACTTATGTTTCGTGGAGCAGTCCATTAACACTGTCTTTGGGGAAACTGAGAAGGGCTTCTTTGGATCACATTGAGGCCTACGCTGATAAAGGAAATTTCATCCGTTCAAAACGTGAAAGAAGCATTCTGAGAAACTTCTTTCTGATCTGTGAGTACATCTCACAGAGTTACAATCTCTGCCTCAAGAAGCAGTTTGCTAACACTCTTTTCGTGGAATCTGCAAAGTGATATTTGGGAGCCTATTGGGGCTCATGGTGATAAAGGAAATATCCTCACATAATAACTAAAGAGAAGCTTTCTGAGAAACTGCATTGCCATGTGTGAATGCAACTCACAGAGTTACACGTTTCTCTTCAGTGATCAGTTTGTTAGCACAGTTTTCTGGAAATCTGCAATTAGATACTTCATAGCGCAATGAACATTACAGTGACAAAGGAAATATCCAGATGAAAACTAGAAAGAAGCTTTCTTAGAAACTTCTTGGTGATGTGTGAATTCATCTCACAGAGTTACACTTATGTTTCGTGGAGCAGTCCATTAACACTGTCTTTGGGGAAACTGAGAAGGGCTTCTTTGGATCACATTGAGGCCTACGCTGATAAAGGAAATTTCCTCCGTTCAAAACGTGAAAGAAGCTTTCTGAGAAACTTCTTTCTGATCTGTGAGTTCATCTCACAGAGTTACAACCTCTGCCTCAAGAAGCAGTTTGCTAACACTCTTTTCGTGGAATCTGCAAAGTGATATTTGGGAGCATATTGGGGCCCATGGTGATAAAGGAATTATCCTCACATAATAACTAAAGAGAAGCTTTCTGAGAAACTGCATTGCCATGTGTGAATGCAACTCACAGAGTTACACGTTTCTCTTCAGTGATCAGTTTGTTAGCACAGTTTTCTGGAAATCTGCAATTAGATACTTCATAGCGCAATGAACATTACAGTGACAAAGGAAATATCCACAGATGAAAACTAGAAAGAAGGTTTCTTAGAAACTTCTTGGTGATGTGTGAATTCATCTCACAGAGTTACACTTATGTTTCGTGGAGCAGTCCATTAACACTGTCTTTGGGGAAACTGAGAAGGGCTTCTTTGGATCACATTGAGGCCTACGCTGATAAAGGGAATTTCATCCGTTCAAAACGTGAAAGAAGCATTCTGAGAAACTTCTTTCTGATCTGTGAGTACATCTCACAGAGTTACAATCTCTGCCTCAAGAAGCAGTTTGCTAACACTCTTTTCGTGGAATCTGCAAAGCGATATTTGGGAGCCTATTGGGTCTCATGGTGATAAAGGAAATATCCTCACATAATAACTAAAGAGAAGCTTTCTGAGAAACTGCATTGCCATGTGTGAATGCAACTCACAGAGTTACACGTTTCTCTTCAGTGATCAGTTTGTTAGCACAGTTTTCTGGAAATCTGCAATTAGATACTTCATAGCGCAATGAACATTACAGTGACAAAGGAAATATCCAGATGAAAACTAGAAAGAAGCTTTCTTAGAAACTTCTTGGTGATGTGTGAATTCATCTCACAGAGTTACACTTATGTTTCGTGGAACAGTCCATTAACACTGTCTTTGGGGAAACTGAGAAGGGCTTCTTTGGATCACATTGAGGCCTACGCTGATAAAGGAAATTTCCTCCGTTCAAAACGTGAAAGAAGCTTTCTGAGAAACTTCTTTCTGATCTGTGAGTTCATCTCACAGAGTTACAACCTCTGCCTCAAGAAGCAGTTTGCTAACACTCTTTTCGTGGAATCTGCAAAGTGATATTTGGGAGCATATTGGGGCCCATGGTGATAAAGGAATTATCCTCACATAATAACTAAAGAGAAGCTTTCTGAGAAACTGCATTGCCATGTGTGAATGCAACTCACAGAGTTACACGTTTCTCTTCAGTGATCAGTTTGTTAGCACAGTTTTCTGGAAATCTGCAATTAGATACTTCATAGCGCAATGAACATTACAGTGACAAAGGAAATATCCAGATGAAAACTAGAAAGAAGCTTTCTTAGAAACTTCTTGGTGATGTGTGAATTCATCTCACAGAGTTACACTTATGTTTCGTGGAGCAGTCCATTAACACTGTCTTTGGGGAAACTGAGAAGGGCTTCTTTGGATCACATTGAGGCCTACGCTGATAAAGGAAATTTCATCCGTTCAAAACGTGAAAGAAGCTTTCTGAGAAACTTCTTTCTGATCTGTGAGTTCATCTCACAGAGTTACAATCCTCTGCCTCAAGAAGCAGTTTGCTAACACTCTTTTCGTGGAAACTGCAAAGTGATATTTGGGAGCATATTGGGGCCCATGGTGATAAAGGAATTATCCTCACATAATAACTAAAGAGAAGCTTTCTGAGAAACTGCATTGCCATGTGTGAATGCAACTCACAGAGTTACACGTTTCTCTTCAGTGATCAGTTTGTTAGCACAGTTTTCTGGAAATCTGCAATTAGATACTTCATAGCGCAATGAACATTACAGTGACAAAGGAAATATCCAGATGAAAACTAGAAAGAAGCTTTCTTAGAAACTTCTTGGTGATGTGTGAATTCATCTCACAGAGTTACACTTATGTTTCGTGGAACAGTCCATTTACACTGTCTTTGGGGAAACTGAGAAGGGCTTCTTTGGATCACATTGAGGCCTACGCTGATAAAGGAAATTTCCTCCTTTCAAAACGTGAAAGAAGCTTTCTGAGAAACTTCTTTCTGATCTGTGAGTTCATCTCACAGAGTTACAACCTCTGCCTCAAGAAGCAGTTTGCTAACACTCTTTTCGTGGAACCTGCAAAGTGATATTTGGGAGCATATTGGGGCCCATGGTGATAAAGGAATTATCCTCACATAATAACTAAAGAGAAGCTTTCTGAGAAACTGAATTGCCATGTGTGAATGCAACTCACAGAGTTACACGTTTCTCTTCAGTGATCAGTTTGTTAGCACAGTTTTCTGGAAATCTGCAATTAGATACTTCATAGCGCAATGAACATTACAGTGACAATGGAAATATCCAGATGAAAACTAGAAAGAAGCTTTCTTAGAAACTTCTTGGTGATGTGTGAATTCATCTCACAGAGTTACACTTATGTTTCGTGGAACAGTCCATTCACACTGTCTTTGGGGAAACTGAGAAGGGCTTCTTTGGATCACATTGAGGCCTACGCTGATAAAGGAAATTTCATCCGTTCAAAACGTGAAAGAAGCTTTCTGAGAAACTTCTTTCTGATCTGTGAGTTCATCTCACAGAGTTACAACCTCTGCCTCAAGAAGCAGTTTGCTAACACTCTTTTCGTGGAATCTGCAAAGTGATATTTGGAGCATATTGGGGCCCATGGTGATAAAGGAATTATCCTTACATAATAACTAAAGAGAAGCTTTCTGAGAAACTGCATTGCCATGTGTGAATGCAACTCACAGAGTTACACGTTTCTCTTCAGTGATCAGTTTGTTAGCACAGTTTTCTGGAAATCTGCAATTAGATACTTCATAGCGCAATGAACATTACAGTGACAAAGGAAATAATCCACAGATGAAAACTAGAAAGAAGGTTTCTTAGAAACTTCTTGGTGATGTGTGAATTCATCTCACCGAGTTACACTTATGTTTCGTGGAGCAGTCCATTAACACTGTCTTTGGGGAAACTGAGAAGGGCTTCTTTGGATCACTTTGAGGCCTACGCTGATAAAGGGAATTTCATCCGTTCAAAACGTGAAAGAAGCATTCTGAGAAACTTCTTTCTGATCTGTGAGTACATCTCACAGAGTTACAATCTCTGCCTCAAGAAGCAGTTTGCTAACACTGTTTTCGTGGAATCTGCAAAGCGATATTTGGGAGCCTATTGGGTCTCATGGTGATAAAGGAAATATCCTCACATAATAACTAAAGAGAAGCTTTCTGAGAAACTGCATTGCCATGTGTGAATGCAACTCACAGAGTTACACGTTTCTCTTCAGTGATCAGTTTGTTAGCACAGTTTTCTGGAAATCTGCAATTAATACTTCATAGCGCAATGAACATTGCAGTGACAAAGGAAATATCCACAGATGACAACTAGAAAGAAGCTTTCTGAGAAACTTCTTTCTGATCTGTGAGTTCATCTCACAGAGTTACAATCTCTGCCTCAAGAAGCAGTTTGCTAACACTCTTTTCGTGGAATCTGCAAAGTGATATTTGGGAGCCTATTGGGGCTCATGGTGATAAAGGAAATATCCTCACATAATAACTAAAGAGAAGCTTTCTGAGAAACTGCATTGCCATGTGTGAATGCAACTCACAGAGTTACACGTTTCTCTTCAGTGATCAGTTTGTTAGCACAATTTTCTGGAAATCTGCAATTAGATACTTCATAGCGCAATGAACATTGCAGTGACAAAGGAAATATCCACAGATGAAAACTAGAAAGAAGCTTTCTGAGAAACTTCTTTCTGATCTGTGAGTTCATCTCACAGAGTTACAACCTCTGCCTCAAGAAGCAGTTTGCTAACACCCTTTTCGTGGAAACTGCAAAGTGATATTTGGGAGCCTATTGGGGCTCAGGGTGATAAAGGAAATATCCTCACATAATAACTAAAGAGAAGCTTTCTGAGAAACTGCATTGCCATGTGTGAATGCAACTCACAGAGTTACACGTTTCTCTTCAGTGATCAGTTTGTTAGCACAGTTTTCTGGAAATCTGCAATTAGATACTTCATAGCGCAATGAACATTAGAGTGACAAAGGAAATATCCACAGATGAAAACTAGAAAGAAGCTTTCTTAGAAAATTCTTGGTGATGTGTGAATTCATCTCACAGAGTTACACTTATGTTTCGTGGAACAGTGCATTAACACTGTCTTTGGGGAAACTGAGAAGGGCTTCTTTGGATCACATTGAGGCCTACGCTGATAAAGGAAATTTCATCCGTTTAAAACGTGAAAGAAGCTTTCTGAGAAACTTCTTTCTGATCTGTGAGTTCATCTCACAGAGTTACAATCTCTGCCTCAAGAAGCAGTTTGCTAACACTCTTTTCGTGGAATCTGCAAAGTGATATTTGGGAGCCTATTGGGGCTCATGGTGATAAAGGAAATATCCTCACTTAATAACTAAAGAGAAGCTTTCTGAGAAACTGAATTGCCATGTGTGAATGCAACTCACAGAGTTACACGTTTCTCTTCAGTGATCAGTTTGTTAGCACAGTTTTCTGGAAATCTGCAATTAGATACTTCATAGCGCAATGAACATTGCAGTGACAAAGGAAATATCCAGATGAAAACTAGAAAGAAGCTTTCTTAGAAACTTCTTGGTGATGTGTGAATTCATCTCACAGAGTTACACTTATGTTTCGTGGAACAGTCCATTTACACTGTCTTTGGGGAAACTGAGAAGGGCTTCTTTGGATCACATTGAGGCCTACGCTGATAAAGGAAATTTCATCCGTTCAAAACGTGAAAGAAGCTTTCTGAGAAACTTCTTTCTGATCTGTGAGTTCATCTCACAGAGTTCCAACCTCTGCCTCAAGAAGCAGTTTGCTAACACTCTTTTCGTGGAAACTGCAAAGTGATATTTGGGAGCATATTGGGGCCCATGGTGATAAAGGAATTATCCTCACATAATAACTAAAGAGAAGCTTTCTGAGAAACTGAATTGCCATGTGTGAATGCAACTCACAGAGTTACACGTTTCTCTTCAGTGATCAGTTTGTTAGCACAGTTTTCTGGAAATCTGCAATTAGATACTTCATAGCGCAATGAACATTGCAGTGACAAAGGAAATATCCACAGATGAAAACTAGAAAGAAGCTTTTCTGAGAAACTTCTTTCTGATCTGTGAGTTCATCTCACAGAGTTACAACCTCTGCCTCAAGAAGCAGTTTGCTAACACCCTTTTCGTGGAAACTGCAAAGTGATATTTGGGAGTCTATTGGGGCTCATGGTGATAAAGGAAATATCCTCAAATAATAACTAAAGAGAAGCTTTCTGAGAAACTGCATTGCCATGTGTGAATGCAACTCACAGAGTTACACGTTTCTCTTCAGTGATCAGTTTGTTAGCACAGTTTTCTAGAAATCTGCAATTAGATACTTCATGGCGCAATGAACATTACAGTGACAAAGGAAATATCCAGATGAAAACTAGAAAGAAGCTTTCTTAGAAACTTCTTGGTTATGTGTGAATTCATCTCACAGAGTTACACTTATGTTTCGTGGAACAGTCCATTTACACTGTCTTTGGGGAAACTGAGAAGGGCTTCTTTGGATCACATTGAGGCCTACGCTGATAAAGGAAATTTCCTCCTTTCAAAACGTGAAAGAAGCTTTCTGAGAAACTTCTTTCTGATCTGTGAGTTCATCTCACAGAGTTACAACCTCTGCCTCAAGAAGCAGTTTGCTAACACTCTTTTGGTGGAACCTGCAAAGTGATATTTGGGAGCATATTGGGGCCCATGGTGATAAAGGAATTATCCTCACATAATAACTAAAGAGAAGCTTTCTGAGAAACTGAATTGCCATGTGTGAATGCAACTCACAGAGTTACACGTTTATCTTCAGTGATCAGTTTGTTAGCACAGTTTTCTGGAAATCTGCAATTAGATACTTCATGGCGCAATGAACATTACAGTGACAATGGAAATATCCAGATGAAAACTAGAAAGAAGCTTTCTTAGAAACTTCTTGGTGATGTGTGAATTCATCTCACAGAGTTACACTTATGTTTCGTGGAACAGTCCATTCACACTGTCTTTGGGGAAACTGAGAAGGGCTTCTTTGGATCACATTGAGGCCTACGCTGATAAAGGAAATTTCATCCGTTAAAAACGTGAAAGAAGCTTTCTGAGAAACTTCTTTCTGATCTGTGAGTTCATCTCACAGAGTTACAACCTCTGCCTCAAGAAGCAGTTTGCTAACACTCTTTTCGTGGAATCTGCAAAGTGATATTTGGAAGCATATTGGGGCCCATGGTGATAAAGGAATTATCCTTACATAATAACTAAAGAGAAGCTTTCTGAGAAACTGCATTGCCATGTGTGAATGCAACTCACAGAGTTACACGTTTCTCTTCAGTGATCAGTTTGTTAGCACAGTTTTCTGGAAATCTGCAATTAGATACTTCATAGCGCAATGAACATTACAGTGACAAAGGAAATAACCACAGATGAAAACTAGAAAGAAGGTTTCTTAGAAAGTTCTTGGTGATGTGTGAATTCATCTCACCGAGTTACACTTATGTTTCGTGGAGCAGTCCATTAACACTGTCTTTGGGGAAACTGAGAAGGGCTTCTTTGGATCACTTTGAGGCCTACGCTGATAAAGGGAATTTCATCCGTTCAAAACGTGAAAGAAGCATTCTGAGAAACTTCTTTCTGATCTGTGAGTACATCTCACAGAGTTACAATCTCTGCCTCAAGAAGCAGTTTGCTAACACTGTTTTCGTGGAATCTGCAAAGCGATATTTGGGAGCCTATTGGGTCTCATGGTGATAAAGGAAATATCCTCACATAATAACTAAAGAGAAGCTTTCTGAGAAACTGCATTGCCATGTGTGAATGCAACTCACAGAGTTACACGTTTCTCTTCAGTGATCAGTTTGTTAGCACAGTTTTCTGGAAATCTGCAATTAATACTTCATAGCGCAATGAACATTGCAGTGACAAAGGAAATATCCACAGATGACAACTAGAAAGAAGCTTTCTGAGAAACTTCTTTCTGATCTGTGAGTTCATCTCACAGAGTTACAATCTCTGCCTCAAGAAGCAGTTTGCTAACACTCTTTTCGTGGAATCTGCAAAGTGATATTTGGGAGCCTATTGGGGCTCATGGTGATAAAGGAAATATCCTCACATAATAACTAAAGAGAAGCTTTCTGAGAAACTGCATTGCCATGTGTGAATGCAACTCACAGAGTTACACGTTTCTCTTCAGTGATCAGTTTGTTAGCACAGTTTTCTGGAAATCTGCAATTAGATACTTCATAGCGCAATGAACATTGCAGTGACAAAGGAAATATCCACAGATGAAAACTAGAAAGAAGCTTTCTGAGAAACTTCTTTCTGATCTGTGAGTTCATCTCACAGAGTTACAACCTCTGCCTCAAGAAGCAGTTTGCTAACACCCTTTTCGTGGAAACTGCAAAGTGATATTTGGGAGCCTATTGGGGCTCAGGGTGATAAAGGAAATATCCTCACATAATAACTAAAGAGAAGCTTTCTGAGAAACTGCATTGCCATGTGTGAATGCAACTCACAGAGTTACACGTTTCTCTTCAGTGATCAGTTTGTTAGCACAGTTTTCTGGAAATCTGCAATTAGATACTTCATAGCGCAATGAACATTACAGTGACAAAGGAAATATCCACAGATGAAAACTAGAAAGAAGCTTTCTTAGAAAATTCTTGGTGATGTGTGAATTCATCTCACAGAGTTACACTTATGTTTCGTGGAACAGTGCATTAACACTGTCTTTGGGGAAACTGAGAAGGGCTTCTTTGGATCACATTGAGGCCTACGCTGATAAAGGAAATTTCATCCGTTTAAAACGTGAAAGAAGCTTTCTGAGAAACTTCTTTCTGATCTGTGAGTTCATCTCACAGAGTTACAATCTCTGCCTCAAGAAGCAGTTTGCTAACACTCTTTTCGTGGAATCTGCAAAGTGATATTTGGGAGCCTATTGGGGCTCATGGTGATAAAGGAAATATCCTCACTTAATAACTAAAGAGAAGCTTTCTGAGAAACTGAATTGCCATGTGTGAATGCAACTCACAGAGTTACACGTTTCTCTTCAGTGATCAGTTTGTTAGCACAGTTTTCTGGAAATCTGCAATTAGATACTTCATAGCGCAATGAACATTGCAGTGACAAAGGAAATATCCAGATGAAAACTAGAAAGAAGCTTTCTTAGAAACTTCTTGGTGATGTGTGAATTCATCTCACAGAGTTACACTTATGTTTCGTGGAACAGTCCATTTACACTGTCTTTGGGGAAACTGAGAAGGGCTTCTTTGGATCACATTGAGGCCTACGCTGATAAAGGAAATTTCATCCGTTCAAAACGTGAAAGAAGCTTTCTGAGAAACTTCTTTCTGATCTGTGAGTTCATCTCACAGAGTTCCAACCTCTGCCTCAAGAAGCAGTTTGCTAACACTCTTTTCGTGGAAACTGCAAAGTGATATTTGGGAGCATATTGGGGCCCATGGTGATAAAGGAATTATCCTCACATAATAACTAAAGAGAAGCTTTCTGAGAAACTGAATTGCCATGTGTGAATGCAACTCACAGAGTTACACGTTTCTCTTCAGTGATCAGTTTGTTAGCACAGTTTTCTGGAAATCTGCAATTAGATACTTCATAGCGCAATGAACATTGCAGTGACAAAGGAAATATCCACAGATGAAAACTAGAAAGAAGCTTTCTGAGAAACTTCTTTCTGATCTGTGAGTTCATCTCACAGAGTTACAACCTCTGCCTCAAGAAGCAGTTTGCTAACACCCTTTTCGTGGAAACTGCAAAGTGATATTTGGGAGTCTATTGGGGCTCATGGTGATAAAGGAAATATCCTCAAATAATAACTAAAGAGAAGCTTTCTGAGAAACTGCATTGCCATGTGTGAATGCAACTCACAGAGTTACACGTTTCTCTTCAGTGATCAGTTTGTTAGCACAGTTTTCTGGAAATCTGCAATTAGATACTTCATAGCGCAATGAACATTACAGTGACAAAGGAAATATCCACAGATGAAAACTAGAAAGAAGCTTTCTGAGAAACTTCTTTCTGATCTGTGAGTTCATCTCACAGAGTTACAACCTCTGCCTCAAGAAGCAGTTTGCTAACACTCTTTTCGTGGAATCTGCAAAGTGATATTTGGGAGCCTATTGGGGCTCATAGTGATAAAGGAAATATCCTCACATAATAACTAAAGAGAAGCTTTCTGAGAAACTGCATTGCCATGTGTGAATGCAACTCACAGAGTTACACGTTTCTATTCAGTGATCAGTTTGTTAGCACAGTTTTCTGGAAATCTGCAATTAGATACTTCATAGCGCAATGAACATTGCAGTGACAAAGGAAATATCCACAGATGAAAACTAGAAAGAAGCTTTCTGAGAAACTTCTTTCTGATCTGTGAGTTCATCTCACAGAGTTACAACCTCTGCTTCAAGAAGCAGTTTGCTAACACCCTTTTCGTGGAAACTGCAAAGTGATATTTGGGAGCCTATTGGGGCTCATGGTGATAAAGGAAATATCCTCACATAATAACTAAAGAGAAGCTTTCTGAGAAACTGCATTGCCATGTGTGAATGCAACTCACAGAGTTACACGTTTCTCTTCAGTGATCAGTTTGTTAGCACAGTTTTCTGGAAATCTGCAATTAGATACTTCATAGCGCAATGAACATTACAGTGACAAAGGATATATCCAGATGAAAACTAGAAAGAAGCTTTCTTAGAAACTTCTTGGTGATGTGTGAATTCATCTCACAGAGTTTCACTTATGTTTCGTGGAGCAGTCCATTAACACTGTCTTTGGGGAAACTGAGAAGGGCTTCTTTGGATCACATTGAGGCCTACGCTGATAAAGGAAATTTCATCCGTTCAAAACGTGAAAGAAGCATTCTGAGAAACTTCTTTCTGATCTGTGAGTACATCTCACAGAGTTACAATCTCTGCCTCAAGAAGCAGTTTGCTAACACTCTTTTCGTGGAATCTGCAAAGTGATATTTGGGAGCCTATTGGGGCTCATGGTGATAAAGGAAATATCCTCACATAATAACTAAAGAGAAGCTTTCTGAGATACTGCATTGCCATGTGTGAATGCAACTCACAGAGTTACACGTTTCTCTTCAGTGATCAGTTTGTTAGCACAGTTTTCTGGAAATCTGCAATTAGATACTTCATAGCGCAATGAACATTGCAGTGACAAAGGAAATATCCACAGATGAAAACTAGAAAGAAGCTTTCTTAGAAACTTCTTGGTGATGTGTGAATTCATCTCTCAGAGTTACACTTATGTTTCGTGGAACAGTCCATTAACACTGTCTTTGGGGAAACTGAGAAGGGCTTCTTTGGATCACATTGAGGCCTACGCTGATAAAGGAAATTTCATCCGTTCAAAACGTGAAAGAAGCTTTCTGAGAAACTTCTTTCTGATCTGTGAGTTCATCTCACAGAGTTACAACCTCTGACTCAAGAAGCAGTTTGCTAACACTCTTTTCGTGGAATCTGCAAAGTGATATTTGGGAGCATATTGGGGCCCATGGTGATAAAGGAATTATCCTCACATAATAACTAAAGAGAAGCTTTCTGAGAAACTGCATTGCCATGTGTGAATGCAACTCACAGAGTTACACGTTTCTCTTCAGTGATCAGTTTGTTAGCACAGTTTTCTGGAAATCTGCAATTAGATACTTCATAGCGCAATGAACATTACAGTGACAAAGGAAATATCCAGATGAAAACTAGAAAGAAGCTTTCTTAGAAACTTCTTGGTGATGTGTGAATTCATCTCACAGAGTTACACTTATGTTTCGTGGAGCAGTCCATTAACACTGTCTTTGGGGAAACTGAGAAGGGCTTCTTTGGATCACATTGAGGCCTACGCTGATAAAGGAAATTTCATCCGTTTAAAACGTGAAAGAAGCTTTCTGAGAAACTTCTTTCTGATCTGTGAGTTCATCTCACAGAGTTACAATCTCTGCCTCAAGAAGCAGTTTGCTAACACTCTTTTCGTGGAATCTGCAAAGTGATATTTGTTAGCCTATTGGGGCTCATGGTGATAAAGGAAATATCCTCACATAATAACTAAAGAGAAGCTTTCTGAGAAACTGAATTGCCATGTGTGAATGCAACTCACAGAGTTACACGTTTCTCTTCAGTGATCAGTTTGTTAGCACAGTTTTCTGGAAATCTGCAATTAGATACTTCATAGCGCAATGAACATTACAGTGACAAAGGAAATATCCAGATGAAAACTAGAAAGAAGCTTTCTTAGAAACTTCTTGGTGATGTGTGAATTCATCTCACAGAGTTACACTTATGTTTCGTGGAGCAGTCCATTAACACTGTCTTTGGGGAAACTGAGAAGGGCTTCTTTGGATCACATTGAGGCCTACGCTGATAAAGGAAATTTCATCCGTTCAAAACGTGAAAGAAGCTTTCTGAGAAACTTCTTTCTGATCTGTGAGTTCATCTCACAGAGTTACATCCTCTGCCTCAAGAAGCAGTTTGCTAACACTCTTTTCGTGGAAACTGCAAAGTGATATTTGGGAGCATATTGGGGCCCATGGTGATAAAGGAATTATCCTCACATAATAACTAAAGAGAAGCTTTCTGAGAAACTGCATTGCCATGTGTGAATGCAACTCACAGAGTTACATGTTTCTCTTCAGTGATCAGTTTGTTAGCACAGTTTTCTGGAAATCTGCAATTAGATACTTCATAGCGCAATGAACATTGCAGTGAAAAAGGAAATATCCACAGATGAAAACTAGAAAGAAGCTTTCTGAGAAACTTCTTTCTGATCTGTGAGTTCATCTCACAGAGTTACAATCTCTGCCTCAAGAAGCAGTTTGCTAACACTCTTTTCGTGGAATCTGCAAAGTGATATTTGGGAGCCTATTGGGGCTCATGGTGATAAAGGAAATATCCTCACATAATAACTAAAGAGAAGCTTTCTGAGAAACTGCATTGCCATGTGTGAATGCAACTCACAGAGTTACACGTTTCTCTTCAGTGATCAGTTTGTTAGCACAGTTTTCTGGAAATCTGCAATTAGATACTTCATAGCGCAATGAACATTGCAGTGACAAAGGAAATATCCACAGATGAAAACTAGAAAGAAGCTTTCTGAGAAACTTCTTTCTGATCTGTGAGTTCATCTCACAGAGTTACAACCTCTGCCTCAAGAAGCAGTTTGCTAACACTCTTTTCGTGGAAACTGCAAAGTGATATTTGGGAGCATATTGGGGACCATGGTGATAATGGAATTATCCTCACATAATAACTAAAGAGAAGCTTTCTGAGAAACTGAATTGCCATGTGTGAATGCAACTCACAGAGTTACACGTTTCTCTTCAGTGATCAGTTTGTTAGCACAGTTTTCTGGAAATCTGCAATTAGATACTTCATAGCGCAATGAACAGTACAGTGACAAAGGAAGTATCCACAGATGAAAACTAGAAAGAAGCTTTCTTAGAAACTTCTTGGTGATGTGTGAATTCATCTCACAGAGTTACACTTATGTTTCGTGGAACAGTGCATTAACACTGTCTTTGGGGAAACTGAGAAGGGCTTCTTTGGATCACATTGAGGCCTACGCTGATAAAGGAAATTTCATCCGTTCAAAACGTGAAAGAAGCTTTCTGAGAAACTTCTTTCTGATCTGTGAGTTCATCTCACAGAGTTACAACCTCTGCCTCAAGAAGCAGTTTGCTAACACTCTTTTCGTGGAAACTGCAAAGTGATATTTGGGAGCATATTGGGGCCCATGGTGATAAAGGAATTATCCTCACATAATAACTAAAGGGAAGCTTTCTGAGAAACTGAATTGCCATGTGTGAATGCAACTCACAGAGTTACACGTTTCTCTTCAGTGATCAGTTTGTTAGCACAGTTTTCTGGAAATCTGCAATTAGATACTTCATAGCGCAATGAACATTACAGTGACAAAGGAAATATCCAGATGAAAACTAGAAAGACGCTTTCTTAGAAACTTCTTGGTGATGTGTGAATTCATCTCACAGAGTTACACTTATGTTTCGTGGAACAGTCCATTAACACTGTCTTTGGGGAAACTGAGAAGGGCTTCTTTGGATCACATTGAGGCCTACGCTGATAAAGGAAATTTCATCCGTTCAAAACGTGAAAGAAGCTTTCTGAGAAACTTCTTTCTGATCTGTGAGTTCATCTCACAGAGTTACAACCTCTGACTCAAGAAGCAGTTTGCTAACACTCTTTTCGTGGAATCTGCAAAGTGATATTTGGGAGCATATTGGGGCCCATGGTGATAAAGGAATTATCCTCACATAATAACTAAAGAGAAGCTTTCTGAGAAACTGCATTGCCATGTGTGAATGCAACTCACAGAGTTACACGTTTCTCTTCAGTGATCAGTTTGTTAGCACAGTTTTCTGGAAATCTGCAATTAGATACTTCATAGCGCAATGAACATTACAGTGACAAAGGAAATATCCAGATGAAAACTAGAAAGAAGCTTTCTTAGAAACTTCTTGGTGATGTGTGAATTCATCTCACAGAGTTACACTTATGTTTCGTGGAGCAGTCCATTAACACTGTCTTTGGGGAAACTGAGAAGGGCTTCTTTGGATCACATTGAGGCCTACGCTGATAAAGGAAATTTCATCCGTTTAAAACGTGAAAGAAGCTTTCTGAGAAACTTCTTTCTGATCTGTGAGTTCATCTCACAGAGTTACAATCTCTGCCTCAAGAAGCAGTTTGCTAACACTCTTTTCGTGGAATCTGCAAAGTGATATTTGTTAGCCTATTGGGGCTCATGGTGATAAAGGAAATATCCTCACATAATAACTAAAGAGAAGCTTTCTGAGAAACTGAATTGCCATGTGTGAATGCAACTCACAGAGTTACACGTTTCTCTTCAGTGATCAGTTTGTTAGCACAGTTTTCTGGAAATCTGCAATTAGATACTTCATAGCGCAATGAACATTACAGTGACAAAGGAAATATCCAGATGAAAACTAGAAAGAAGCTTTCTTAGAAACTTCTTGGTGATGTGTGAATTCATCTCACAGAGTTACACTTATGTTTCTTGGAGCAGTCCATTAACACTGTCTTTGGGGAAACTGAGAAGGGCTTCTTTGGATCACATTGAGGCCTACGCTGATAAAGGAAATTTCATCCGTTCAAAACGTGAAAGAAGCTTTCTGAGAAACTTCTTTCTGATCTGTGAGTTCATCTCACAGAGTTACATCCTCTGCCTCAAGAAGCAGTTTGCTAACACTCTTTTCGTGGAAACTGCAAAGTGATATTTGGGAGCATATTGGGGCCCATGGTGATAAAGGAATTATCCTCACATAATAACTAAAGAGAAGCTTTCTGAGAAACTGCATTGCCATGTGTGAATGCAACTCACAGAGTTACATGTTTCTCTTCAGTGATCAGTTTGTTAGCACAGTTTTCTGGAAATCTGCAATTAGATACTTCATAGCGCAATGAACATTGCAGTGAAAAAGGAAATATCCACAGATGAAAACTAGAAAGAAGCTTTCTAAGAAACTTCTTTCTGATCTGTGAGTTCATCTCACAGAGTTACAATCTCTGCCTCAAGAAGCAGTTTGCTAACACTCTTTTCGTGGAATCTGCAAAGTGATATTTGGGAGCCTATTGGGGCTCATGGTGATAAAGGAAATATCCTCACATAATAACTAAAGAGAAGCTTTCTGAGAAACTGCATTGCCATGTGTGAATGCAACTCACAGAGTTACACGTTTCTCTTCAGTGATCAGTTTGTTAGCACAGTTTTCTGGAAATCTGCAATTAGATACTTCATAGCGCAATGAACATTGCAGTGACAAAGGAAATATCCACAGATGAAAACTAGAAAGAAGCTTTCTGAGAAACTTCTTTCTGATCTGTGAGTTCATCTCACAGAGTTACAACCTCTGCCTCAAGAAGCAGTTTGCTAACACCCTTTTCGTGGAAACTGCAAAGTGATATTTGGGAGCCTATTGGGGCTCATGGTGATAAAGGAAATATCCTCAAATAATAACTAAAGAGAAGCTTTCTGAGAAACTGCATTGCCATGTGTGAATGCAACTCACAGAGTTACACGTTTCTCTTCAGTGATCAGTTTGTTAGCACAGTTTTCTGGAAATCTGCAATTAGATACTTCATAGAGCAATGAACATTACAGTGACAAAGGAAATATCCACAGATGAAAACTAGAAAGAAGCTTTCTTAGAAACTTCTTGGTGATGTGTGAATTCATCTCACAGAGTTACACTTATGTTTCGTGGAACAGTGCATTAACACTGTCTTTGGGGAAACTGAGAAGGGCTTCTTTGGATCACATTGAGGCCTACGCTGATAAAGGAAATTTCATCCGTTTAAAACGTGAAAGAAGCTTTCTGAGAAACTTCTTTCTGATCTGTGAGTTCATCTCACAGAGTTACAATCTCTGCCTCAAGAAGCAGTTTGCTAACACTCTTTTCGTGGAATCTGCAAAGTGATATTTGGGAGCCTATTGGGGCTCATGGTGATAAAGGAAATATCCTCACATGATAACTAAAGAGAAGCTTTCTGAGAAACTGAATTGCCATGTGTGAATGCAACTCACAGAGTTACACGTTTCTCTTCAGTGATCAGTTTGTTAGCACAGTTTTCTGGAAATCTGCAATTAGATACTTCATAGCGCAATGAACATTACAGTGACAAAGGAAATATCCACAGATGAAAACTAGAAAGAAGGTTTCTTAGAAAGTTCTTGGTGATGTGTGAATTCATCTCACAGAGTTACACTTATGTTTCGTGGAACAGTCCATTAACACTGTCTTTGGGGAAACTGAGAATGGCTTCTTTGGATCACTTTGAGGCCTACGCTGATAAAGGGAATTTCATACGTTCAAAACGTGAAAGAAGCATTCTGAGAAACTTCTTTCTGATCTGTGAGTACATCTCACAGAGTTACAATCTCTGCCTCAAGAAGCAGTTTGCTAACACTGTTTTCGTGGAATCTGCAAAGCGATATTTGGGAGCCTATTGGGTCTCATGGTGATAAAGGAAATATCCTCACATAATAACTAAAGAGAAGCTTTCTGAGAAACTGCATTGCCATGTGTGAATGCAACTCACAGAGTTACACGTTTCTCTTCAGTGATCAGTTTGTTAGCACAGTTTTCTGGAAATCTGCAATTAGATACTTCATAGCGCAATGAACATTACAGTGACAAAGGAAATATCCACAGATGAAAACTAGAAAGAAGCTTTCTTAGAAACTTATTGGTGATGTGTGAATTCATCTCACAGAGTTACACTTATGTTTCATGGAACAGTCCATTTACACTGTCTTTGGGGAAACTGAGAAGGGCTTCTTTGGATCACATTGAGGCCTACGCTGATAAAGGAAATTTCCTCCGTTCAAAACGTGAAAGAAGCTTTCTGAGAAACTTCTTTCTGATCTGTGAGTTCATCTCACAGAGTTACAACCTCTGCCTCAAGAAGCAGTTTGCTAACACTCTTTTCGTGGAAACTGCAAAGTGATATTTGGGAGCATATTGGGGACCATGGTGATAATGGAATTATCCTCACATAATAACTAAAGAGAAGCTTTCTGAGAAACTGAATTGCCATGTGTGAATGCAACTCACAGAGTTACACGTTTCTCTTCAGTGATCAGTTTGTTAGCACAGTTTTCTGGAAATCTGCAATTAGATACTTCATAGCGCAATGAACATTAGAGTGACAAAGGAAATATGCACAGATGAAAACTAGAAAGAAGCTTTCTTAGAAACTTCTTGGTGATGTGTGAATTCATCTCACAGAGTTACACTTATGTTTCGTGGAACAGTGCATTAACACTGTCTTTGGGGAAACTGAGAAGGGCTTCTTTGGATCACATTGAGGCCTACGCTGATAAAGGAAATTTCCTCCGTTCAAAACGTGAAAGAAGCTTTCTGAGAAATTTCTTTCTGATCTGTGAGTTCATCTCACAGAGTTACAACCTCTGCCTCAAGAAGCAGTTTGCTAAAACTCTTTTCGTGGAAACTGCAAAGTGATATTTGGGAGCATATTGGGGACCATGGTGATAATGGAATTATCCTCACATAATAACTAAAGAGAAGCTTTCTGAGAAACTGAATTGCCATGTGTGAATGCAACTCACAGAGTTACACGTTTCTCTTCAGTGATCAGTTTGTTAGCACAGTTTTCTGGAAATCTGCAATTAGATACTTCATAGCGCAATGAACATTGCAGTGAAAAAGGAAATATCCACAGATGAAAACTAGAAAGAAGCTTTCTGAGAAACTTCTTTCTGATCTGTGAGTTCATCTCACAGAGTTACAATCTCTGCCTCAAGAAGCAGTTTGCTAACACTCTTTTCGTGGAATCTGCAAAGTGATATTTGGGAGCCTATTGGGGCTCATGGTGATAAAGGAAATATCCTCACATAATAACTAAAGAGAAGCTTTCTGAGAAACTGCATTGCCATGTGTGAATGCATCTCACAGAGTTACACGTTTCTCTTCAGTGATCAGTTTGTTAGCACAGTTTTCTGGAAATCTGCAATTAGATACTTCATAGCGCAATGAACATGGCAGTGACAAAGGAAATATCCACAGATGAAAACTAGAAAGAAGCTTTCTGAGCAACTTCTTTCTGATCTGTGAGTTCATCTCACAGAGTTACAACCTCTGCCTCAAGAAGCAGTTTGCTAACACCCTTTTCGTGGAAACTGCAAAGTGATATTTGGGAGCCTATTGGGGCTCATGGTGATAAAGGAAATATCCTCAAATAATAACTAAAGAGAAGCTTTCTGAGAAACTGCATTGCCATGTGTGAATGCAACTCACAGAGTTACACGTTTCTCTTCAGTGATCAGTTTGTTAGCACAGTTTTCTGGAAATCTGCAATTAGATACTTCATAGCGCAATGAACATTACAGTGACAAAGGAAATATCCACAGATGAAAACTAGAAAGAAGCTTTCTTAGAAACTTCTTGGTGATGTGTGAATTCATCTCACAGAGTTACACTTATGTTTCGTGGAACAGTGCATTAACACTGTCTTTGGGGAAACTGAGAAGGGCTTCTTTGGATCACATTGAGGCCTACGCTGATAAAGGAAATTTCATCCGTTTAAAACGTGAAAGAAGCTTTCTGAGAAACTTCTTTCTGATCTGTGAGTTCATCTCACAGAGTTACAATCTCTGCCTCAAGAAGCAGTTTCCTAACACTCTTTTCGTGGAATCTGCAAAGTGATATTTGGGAGCCTATTGGGGCTCATGGTGATAAAGGAAATATCCTCACATAATAACTAAAGAGAAGCTTTCTGAGAAACTGAATTGCCATGTGTGAATGCAACTCACAGAGTTACACGTTTCTCTTCAGTGATCAGTTTGTTAGCACAGTTTTCTGGAAATCTGCAATTAGATACTTCATAGTGCAATGAACATTACAGTGACAAAGGAAATATCCACAGATGAAAACTAGAAAGAACGGTTTCTTAGAAAGTTCTTGGTGATGTGTGAATTCATCTCACAGAGTTACACTTATGTTTCGTGGAGCAGTCCATTAACACTGTCTTTGGGGAAACTGAGAATGGCTTCTTTGGATCACTTTGAGGCCTACGCTGATAAAGGGAATTTCATACGTTCAAAACGTGAAAGAAGCATTCTGAGAAACTTCTTTCTGATCTGTGAGTACATCTCACAGAGTTACAATCTCTGCCTCAAGAAGCAGTTTGCTAACACTGTTTTCGTGGAATCTGCAAAGCGATATTTGGGAGCCTATTGGGTCTCATGGTGATAAAGGAATTATCCTCACATAATAACTAAAGAGAAGCTTTCTGAGAAACTGAATTGCCATGTGTGAATGCAACTCACAGAGTTACACGTTTCTCTTCAGTGATCAGTTTGTTAGCACAGTTTTCTGGAAATCTGCAATTAGATACTTCATAGCGCAATGAACATTACAGTGACAAAGGAAATATCCAGATGAAAACTAGAAAGAAGCTTTCTTAGAAAATTCTTGGTGATGTGTGAATTCATCTCACAGAGTTACACTTATGTTTCGTGGAGCAGTCCATTAACACTGTCTTTGGGGAACCTGAGAAGGGCTTCTTTGGATCACATTGAGGCCTACTCTGATAAAGGAAATTTCATCCGTTTAAAACGTGAAAGAAGCTTTCTGAGAAACTTCTTTCTGATCTGTGAGTTCATCTCACAGTGTTACAATCTCTGCCTCAAGAAGCAGTTTGCTAACACTCTTTTCGTGGATTCTGCAAAGTGATATTTGGGAGCCTATTGGGGCTCATGGTGATAAAGGAAATATCCTCACATAATAACTAAAGAGAAGCTTTCTGAGAAACTGCATTGCCTTGTGTGAATGCAACTCACAGAGTTACACGTTTCTCTTCAGTGATCAGTTTGTTAGCACAGTTTTCTGGAAATCTGCAATTAGATACTTCATAGCGCAATGAACATTACAGTGACAAAGGAAATATCCAGATGAAAACTAGAAAGAAGCTTTCTTAGAAACTTCTTGGTGATGTGTGAATTCATCTCACAGAGTTTCACTTATGTTTCGTGGAGCAGTCCATTAACACTGTCTTTGGGGAAACTTAGAAGGGCTTCTTTGGATCACATTGAGGCCTACGCTGATAAAGGAAATTTCATCCGTTCAAAACGTGAAAGAAGCATTCTGAGAAACTTCTTTCTGATCTGTGAGTACAACTCACAGAGTTACAATCTCTGCCTCAAGAAGCAGTTTTCTAACACTCTTTTCGTGGAAACTGCAAAGTGATATTTGGGAGCCTATTGGGGCTCATGGTGATAAAGGAAATATCCTCACATAATAACTAAAGAGAAGCTTTCTGAGAAACTGCATTGCCATGTGTGAATGCAACTCACAGAGTTACACGTTTCTCTTCAGTGATCAGTTTGTTAGCACAGTTTTCTGGAAATCTGCAATTAGATACTTCATAGCGCAATGAACATTGCAGTGACAAAGGAAATATCCACAGATGAAAACTAGAAAGAAGCTTTCTGAGAAACTTCTTTCTGATCTGTGAGTTCATCTCACAGAGTTACAACCTCTGCCTCAGGAAGCAGTTTGCTAACACTCTTTTCGTGGAATCTGCAAAGTGATATTTGGGAGCCTATTGGGGCTCATGGTGATAAAGGAAATATCCTCACATAATAACTAAAGAGAAGCTTTCTGAGAAACTGCATTGCCATGTGTGAATGCAACTCACAGAGTTACACGTTTCTCTTCAGTGATCAGTTTGTTAGCACAGTTTTCTGGAAATCTGCAATTAGATACTTCATAGCGCAATGAACATTACAGTGACAAAGGAAATATCCACATTTGAAAACTAGAAAGAAGCTTTCTTAGAAACTTCTTGGTGATGTGTGAATTCATCTCACAGAGTTACACTTATGTTTCGTGGAGCAGTCCATTAACACTGTCTTTGGGGAAACTGAGAAGGGCTTCTTTGGATCACATTGAGGCCTACGGTGATAAAGGAAATTTCATCCGTTCAAAACGTGAAAGAAGCATTCTGAGAAACTTCTTTCTGATCTGTGAGTACATATCACAGAGTTACAATCTCTGCCTCAAGAAGCAGTTTGCTAACACTCTTTTCGTGGAATCTGCAAAGTGATATTTGGGAGCCTATTGGGGCTCATGGTGATAAAGGAAATATCCTCACATAATAACTAAAGAGAAGCTTTCTGAGAAACTGCATTGCCATGTGTGAATGCAACTCACAGAGTTACACGTTTCTCTTCAGTGATCAGTTTGTTAGCACAGTTTTCTGGAAATCTGCAATTAGATACTTCAAAGCGCAATGAACATTGCAGTGACAAAGGAAATATCCACAGATGAAAACTAGAAAGAAGCTTTCTGAGAAACTTCTTTCTGATCTGTGAGTTCATCTCACAGAGTTACAACCTCTGCCTCAAGAAGCAGTTTGCTAACACCCTTTTCGTGGAAACTGCAAAGTGATATTTGGGAGCCTTTTGGGGCTCATGGTGATAAAGGAAATATCCTCAAATAATAACTAAAGAGAAGCTTTCTGAGAAACTGCATTGCCATGTGTGAATGCAACTCACAGAGTTACACGTTTCTCTTCAGTGATCAGTTTGTTAGCACAGTTTTCTGGAAATCTGCAATTAGATACTTCATAGCGTAATGAACATTACAGTGACAAAGGAAATATCCACAGAGGAAAACTACAAAGAAGCTTTCTTAGAAACTTCTTGGTGATGTGTGAATTCATCTCACAGAGTTACACTTATGTTTCGTGGAACAGTGCATTAACACTGTCTTTGGGGAAACTGAGAAGGGCTTATTTGGATCACATTGAGGCCTACGCTGATAAAGGAAATTTCCTCCGTTCAAAACGTGAAAGAAGCTTTCTGAGAAACTTCTTTCTGATCTGTGAGTTCATCTCACAGAGTTACAACCTCTGCCTCAAGAAGCAGTTTGCTTACACTCTTTTCGTGGAAACTGCAAAGTGATATTTGGGAGCATATTGGGGACCATGGTGATAATGGAATTATCCTCACATAATAACTAAAGAGAAGCTTTCTGAGAAACTGAATTGCCATGTGTGAATGCAACTCACAGAGTTACACGTTTCTCTTCAGTGATCAGTTTGTTAGCACAGTTTTCTGGAAATCTGCAATTAGATACTTCATAGCGCAATGAACATTACAGTGACAAAGGAAATATCCAGATGAAAACTAGAAAGAAGCTTTCTTAGAAACTTCTTGGTGATGTGTGAATTCATCTCACAGAGTTACACTTATGTTTCGTGGGGCAGTCCATTAACACTGTCTTTGGGGAAACTGAGAAGGGCTTCTTTGGATCATATTGAGGCCTACGCTGATAAAGGAAATTTCATCCGTTTAAAACGTGAAAGAAGCTTTCTGAGAAACTTCTTTCTGATCTGTGAGTTCATCTCACAGAGTTACAATCTCTGCCTCAAGAAGCAGTTTGCTAACACTCTTTTCGTGGAATCTGCAAAGTGATATTTGGGAGCCAATTGGGGCTCATGGTGATAAAGGAAATATCCTCACATAATAACTAAAGAGAAGCTTTCTGAGAAACTGCATTGCCATGTGTGAATGCAACTCACAGAGTTACACGTTTCTCTTCAGTGATCAGTTTGTTAGCACAGTTTTCTGGAAATCTGCAATTAGATACTTCATAGCGCAATGAACATTACAGTGACAAAGGAAATATCCACAGATGAAAACTAGAAAGAAGCTTTCTTAGAAATTTCTTGGTGATGTGTGAATGCATCACACAGAGTTACACTTATGTTTTGTGGAACAGTGCATTAACACTGTCTTTGGGGAAACTGAGAATGGCTTCTTTGGATCACATTGAGGCCTACGCTGATAAAGGAAATTTCCTCCGTTCAAAACGTGAAAGAAGCTTTCTGAGAAACTTCTTTCTGATCTGTGAGTTCATCTCACAGAGTTACAACCTCTGCCTCAAGAAGCAGTTTGCTAACATTCTTTTCGTGGAAACTGCAAAGTGATATTTGGGAGCATATTGGGGCCCATGGTGATAAAGGAATTATCCTCACATAATAACTAAAGAGAAGCTTTCTGAGAAACTGAATTGCCATGTGTGAATGCAACTCACAGAGTTACACGTTTCTCTTCAGTGATCAGTTTGTTAGCACAGTTTTCTGGAAATCTGCAATTAGATACTTCATAGCGCAATGAACATTACAGTGACAAAGGAAATATCCAGATGAAAACTAGAAAGAAGCTTTCTTAGAAACTTCTTGGTGATGTGTGAATTCATCTCACAGAGTTACACTTATGTTTCGTGGAGCAGTCCATTAACACTGTCTTTGTGGAAACTGAGAAGGGCTTCTTTGGATCACATTGAGGCCTACGCTGATAAAGGAAATTTCATCCGTTTAAAACGTGAAAGAAGCTTTCTGAGAAACTTCTTTCTGATCTGTGAGTTCATCTCACAGTGTTACAATCTCTGCCTCAAGAAGCAGTTTGCTAACACTCTTTTCGTGGAATCTGCAAAGTGATATTTGGGAGCCTATTGGGGCTCATGGTGATAAAGGAAATATCCTCACATAATAACTAAAGAGAAGCTTTCTGAGAAACTGCATTGCCATGTGTGAATGCAACTCACAGAGTTACACGTTTCTCTTCAGTGATCAGTTTGTTAGCACAGTTTTCTGGAAATCTGCAATTAGATACTTCATAGCGCAATGAACATTGCAGTGAAAAAGGAAATATCCACAGATGAAAACTAGAAAGAAGCTTTCAGAGAAACTTCTTTCTGATCTGTGAGTTCATCTCACAGAGTTACAATCTCTGCCTCAAGAAGCAGTTTGCTAACACTCTTTTCGTGGAATCTGCAAAGTGATATTTGGGAGCATATTGGGGCTCATGGTGATAAAGGAAATATCCTCACATAATAACTAAAGAGAAGCTTTCTGAGAAACTGAATTGCCATGTGTCAATGCAACTCACAGAGTTACACGTTTCTCTTCAGTGATCAGTTTGTTAGCACAGTTTTCTGGAAATCTGCAATTAGATACTTCATAGCGCAATGAACATTACAGTGACAAAGGAAATATCCAGATGAAAACTAGAAAGAAGCTTTCTTAGAAACTTATTGGTGATGTGTGAATTCATCTCACAGAGTTTCACTTATGTATCGTGGAGCAGTCCATTAACACTGTCTTTGGGGAAACTGAGAAGGGCTTCTTTGGATCACTTTGAGGCCTACGCTGATAAAGGAAATTTCATCCGTTCAAAACGTGAAAGAAGCATTCTGAGAAACTTCTTTCTGATCTGTGAGTACATCTCACAGAGTTACAATCTCTGCCTCAAGAAGCAGTTTGCTAACACTCTTTTCGTGGAAACTGCAAAGTGATATTTGGGAGCCTATTGGGGCTCATGGTGATAAAGGAAATATCCTCACATAATAACTAAAGAGAAGCTTTCTGAGAAACTGCATTGCCATGTGTGAATGCAACTCACAGAGTTACACGTTTCTCTTCAGTGATCAGTTTGTTAGCACAGTTTTCTGGAAATCTGCAATTAGATACTTCATAGCGCAATGAACATTGCAGTGACAAAGGAAATATCCACAGATGAAAACCAGAAAGAAGCTTTCTGAGAAACTTCTTTCTGATCTGTGAGTTCATCTCAGAGTTACAACCTCTGCCTCAAGAAGCAGTTTGCTAACACTCTTTTCGTGGAATCTGCAAAGTGATATTTGGGAGCCTATTGGGGCTCATGGTGATAAAGGAAATATCCTCACATAATAACTAAAGAGAAGCTTTCTGAGAAACTGCATTGCCATGTGTGAATGCAACTCACAGAGTTACACGTTTCTCTTCAGTGATCAGTTTGTTAGCACAGTTTTCTGGAAATCTGCAATTAGATACTTCATAGCGCAATGAACATTACAGTGACAAGGGAAATATCCACATTTGAAAACTAGAAAGAAGCTTTCTTAGAAACTTCTTGGTGATGTGTGAATTCATCTCACAGAGTTACACTTATGTTTCGTGGAACAGTGCATTAACACTGTCTTTGGGGAAACTGAGAAGGGCTTCTTTGGATCACATTGAGGCCTACGCTGATAAAGGAAATTTCATCCGTTCAAAACGTGAAAGAAGCATTCTGAGAAACTTCTTTCTGATCTGTGAGTACATCTCACAGAGTTACAATCTCTGCCTCAAGAAGCAGTTTGCTAACACTCTTTTCGTGGAATCTGCAAAGTGATATTTGGGAGCCTATTGGGGCTCATGGTGATAAAGGAAATATCCTCACATAATAACTAAAGAGAAGCTTTCTGAGAAACTGCATTGCCATGTGTGAATGCAACTCACAGAGTTACACGTTTCTCTTCAGTGATCAGTTTGTTAGCACAGTTTTCTGGAAATCTGCAATTAGATACTTCAAAGCGCAATGAACATTGCAGTGACAAAGGAAATATCCACAGATGAAAACTAGAAAGAAGCTTTCTGAGAAACTTCTTTCTGATCTGTGAGTTCATCTCTCAGAGTTACAACCTCTGCCTCAAGAAGCAGTTTGCTAACACTCTTTTCGTGGAAACTGCAAAGTGATATTTGGGAGCCTATTGGGGCTCATGGTGATAAAGGAAATATCCTCACATAATAACTAAAGAGAAGCTTTCTGAGAAACTGCATTGCCATGTGTGAATGCAACTCACAGAGTTACACGTTTCTCTTCAGTGATCAGTTTGTTAGCACAGTTTTCTGGAAATCTGCAATTAGATACTTCATAGCGCAATGAACATTACAGTGACAAAGGAAATATCCACAGATGAAAACTAGAAAGAAGCTTTCTTAGAAACTTCTTGGTGATGTGTGAATTCATCTCACAGAGTTACACTTATGTTTCGTGGAACAGTGCATTAACACTGTCTTTGGGGAAACTGAGAAGGGCTTCTTTGGATCACATTGAGGCCTACGCTGATAAAGGAAATTTCCTCCGTTCAAAACGTGAAAGAAGCTTTCTGAGGAACTTCTTTCTGATCTGTGAGTTCATCTCACAGAGTTACAACCTCTGCCTCAAGAAGCAGTTTGCTTACACTCTTTTCGTGTAAACTGCAAAGTGATATTTGGGAGCATATTGGGGACCATGGTGATAATGGAATTATCCTCACATAATAACTAAAGAGAAGCTTTCTGAGAAACTGAATTGCCATGTGTGAATGCAACTCACAGAGTTACACGTTTCTCTTCAGTGATCAGTTTGTTAGCACAGTTTTCTGGAAATCTGCAATTAGATACTTCATAGCGCAATGAACATTACAGTGACAAAGGAAATATCCAGATGAAAACTAGAAAGAAGCTTTCTTAGTAACTTCTTGGTGATGTGTGAATTCATCTCACAGAGTTACACTTATGTTTCGTGGAACAGTCCATTTACACTGTCTTTGAGGAAACTGAGAAGGGCTTCTTTGGATCACATTGAGGCCTACGCTGATAAAGGAAATTTCCTCCGTTCAAAACGTGAAAGAAGCTTTCTGAGAAACTTCTTTCTGATCTGTGAGTTCATCTCACAGAGTTACAACCTCTGCCTCAAGAAGCAGTTTGCTAACACTCTTTTCGTGGAAACTGCAAAGTGATATTTGGGAGCATATTGGGGCCCATGGTGATAAAGGAATTATCCTCACATAATAACTAAAGAGAAGCTTTCTGAGAAACTGAATTGCCATGTGTGAATGCAACTCACAGAGTTACACGTTTCTCTTCAGTGATCAGTTTGTTAGCACAGTTTTCTGGAAATCTGCAATTAGATACTTCATAGCGCAATGAACATTACAGTGACAAAGGAAATATCCAGATGAAAACTAGAAAGAAGCTTTCTTAGAAACTTCTTGGTGATGTGTGAATTCATCTCACAGAGTTACACTTATGTTTCGTGGAGCAGTCCATTAACACTGTCTTTGGGGAAACTGAGAAGGGCTTCTTTGGATCACATTGAGGCCTACGCTGATAAAGGAAATTTCCTCCGTTCAAAACGTGAAAGAAGCTTTCTGAGAAACTTCTTTCTGATCTGTGAGTTCATCTCACAGAGTTACAACCTCTGCCTCAAGAAGCAGTTTGCTAACACTCTTTTCGTGGAAACTGCAAAGTGATATTTGGGAGCATATTGGGGACCATGGTGATAATGGAATTATCCTCACATAATAACTAAAGAGAAGCTTTCTGAGAAACTGAATTGCCATGTGTGAATGCAACTCACAGAGTTACACGTTTCTCTTCAGTGATCAGTTTGTTAGCACAGTTTTCTGGAAATCTGCAATTAGATACTTCATAGCGCAATGAACATTACAGTGACAAAGGAAATATCCACAGATGAAAACTAGAAAGAAGCTTTCTTAGAAACTTCTTGGTGATGTGTGAATTCATCTCACAGAGTTACACTTATGTTTCGTGGAGCAGTCCATTAACACTGTCTTTGGGGAAACTGAGAAGGGCTTCTTTGGATCACATTGAGGCCTACGCTGATAAAGGAAATTTCCTCCGTTCAAAACGTGAAAGAAGCATTCTGAGAAACTTCTTTCTGATCTGTGAGTTCATCTCACAGAGTTACAATCTCTGCCTCAAGAAGCAGTTTGCTAACACTCTTTTCGTGGAATCTGCAAAGTGATATTTGGGAGCCTATTGGGGCTCATGGTGATAAAGGAAATATCCTCACATAATAACTAAAGAGAAGCTTTCTGAGAAACTGCATTGCCATGTGTGAATGCAACTCACAGAGTTACACGTTTCTCTTCAGTGATCAGTTTGTTAGCACAGTTTTCTGGAAATCTGCAATTAGATACTTCATAGCGCAATGAACATTACAGTGACAAAGGAAATATCCACAGATGAAAACTAGAAAGAAGCTTTCTTAGAAACTTCTTGGTGATGTGTGAATTCATCTCACAGAGTTACACTTATGTTTCGTGGAACAGTCCATTAACACTGTCTTTGGGGAAACTGAGAAGGGCTTCTTTGGATCACATTGAGGCCTACGCTGATAAAGGAAATTTCATCCGTTCAAAACGTGAAAGAAGCTTTCTGAGAAACTTCTTTCTGATCTGTGAGTTCATCTCACAGAGTTACAACCTCTGCCTCAAGAAGCAGTTTGCTAACACTCTTTTCGTGGAAACTGCAAAGTGATATTTGGGAGCCTATTGGGGCTCATGGTGATAAAGGAAATATCCTCACATAATAACTAAAGAGAAGCTTTCTGAGAAACTGCATTGCCATGTGTGAATGCAACTCACAGAGTTACACGTTTCTCTTCAGTGATCAGTTTGTTAGCACAGTTTTCTGGAAATCTGCAATTAGATACTTCATAGCGCAATGAACATTACAGTGACAAAGGAAATATCCACAGATGAAAACTAGAAAGAAGCTTTCTTAGAAACTTCTTGGTGATGTGTGAATTCATCTCACAGAGTTACACTTATGTTTCGTGGAACAGTGCATTAACACTGTCTTTGGGGAAACTGAGAAGGGCTTCTTTGGATCACATTGAGGCCTACGCTGATAAAGGAAATTTCCTCCGTTCAAAACGTGAAAGAAGCTTTCTGAGAAACTTCTTTCTGATCTGTGAGTTCATCTCACAGAGTTACAACCTCTGCCTCAAGAAGCAGTTTGCTAACACTCTTTTCGTGGAAACTGCAAAGTGATATTTGGGAGCCTATTGGGGACCATGGTGATAATGGAATTATCCTCACATAATAACTAAAGAGAAGCTTTCTGAGAAACTGAATTGCCATGTGTGAATGCAACTCACAGAGTTACACGTTTCTCTTCAGTGATCAGTTTGTTAGCACAGTTTTCTGGAAATCTGCAATTAGATACTTCATAGCGCAATGAACATTACAGTGACAAAGGAAATATCCAGATGAAAACTAGAAAGAAGCTTTCTTAGAAACTTCTTGGTGATGTGTGAATTCATCTCACAGAGTTACACTTATGTTTCGTGGAGCAGTCCATTAACACTGTCTTTGGGGAAACTGAGAAGGGCTTCTTTGGATCACATTGAGGCCTACGCTGATAAAGGAAATTTCATCCGTTTAAAACGTGAAAGAAGCTTTCTGAGAAACTTCTTTCTGATCTGTGAGTTCATCTCACAGAGTTACAATCTCTGCCTCAAGAAGCAGTTTGCTAACACTCTTTTCGTGGAATCTGCAAAGTGATATTTGGGAGCCTATTGGGGCTCATGGTGATAAAGGAAATATCCTCACATAATAACTAAAGAGAAGCTTTCTGAGAAACTGCATTGCCATGTGTGAATGCAACTCACAGAGTTACACGTTTCTCTTCAGTGATCAGTTTGTTAGCACAGTTTTCTGGAAATCTGCAATTAGATACTTCATAGCGCAATGAACATTACAGTGACAAAGGAAATATCCAGATGAAAACTAGAAAGAAGCTTTCTTAGAAACTTCTTGGTGATGTGTGAATTCATCTCACAGAGTTACACTTATGTTTCGTGGAGCAGTCCATTAACACTGTCTTTGGGGAAACTGAGAAGGGCTTCTTTGGATCACATTGAGGCCTACGCTGATAAAGGAAATTTCATCCGTTCAAAACGTGAAAGAAGCTTTCTGAGAAACTTCTTTCTGATCTGTGAGTTCATCTCACAGAGTTACAACCTCTGCCTCAAGAAGCAGTTTGCTAACACTCTTTTCGTGGAAACTGCAAAGTGATATTTGGGAGCATATTGGGGCCCATGGTGATAAAGGAATTATCCTCACATAATAACTAAAGAGAAGCTTTCTGAGAAACTGAATTGCCATGTGTGAATGCAACTCACAGAGTTACACGTTTCTCTTCAGTGATCAGTTTGTTAGCACAGTTTTCTGGAAATCTGCAATTAGATACTTCATAGCGCAATGAACATTACAGTGACAAAGGAAATATCCAGATGAAAACTAGAAAGAAGCTTTCTTAGAAACTTCTTGGTGATGTGTGAATTCATCTCACAGAGTTACACTTATGTTTCGTGGAGCAGTCCATTAACACTGTCTTTGGGGAAACTGAGAAGGGCTTCTTTGGATCACATTGAGGCCTACGCTGATAAAGGAAATTTCCTCCGTTCAAAACGTGAAAGAAGCTTTCTGAGAAACTTCTTTCTGATCTGTGAGTTCATCTCACAGAGTTACAACCTCTGCCTCAAGAAGCAGTTTGCTAACACTCTTTTCGTGGAATCTGCAAAGTGATATTTGGGAGCATATTGGGGCCCATGGTGATAAAGGAATTATCCTCACATAATAACTAAAGAGAAGCTTTCTGAGAAACTGCATTGCCATGTGTGAATGCAACTCACAGAGTTACACGTTTCTCTTCAGTGATCAGTTTGTTAGCACAGTTTTCTGGAAATCTGCAATTAGATACTTCATAGCGCAATGAACATTACAGTGACAAAGGAAATATCCAGATGAAAACTAGAAAGAAGCTTTCTTAGAAACTTCTTGGTGATGTGTGAATTCATCTCACAGAGTTACACTTATGTTTCGTGGAACAGTGCATTAACACTGTCTTTGGGGAAACTGAGAAGGGCTTCTTTGGATCACATTGAGGCCTACGCTGATAAAGGAAATTTCCTCCGTTCAAAACGTGAAAGAAGCTTTCTGAGAAACTTCTTTCTGATCTGTGAGTTCATCTCACAGAGTTACAACCTCTGCCTCAAGAAGCAGTTTGCTAACACTCTTTTCGTGGAAACTGCAAAGTGATATTTGGGAGCATATTGGGGACCATGGTGATAAGGAATTATCCTCACATAATAACTAAAGAGAAGCTTTCTGAGAAACTGAATTGCCATGTGTGAATGCAACTCACAGAGTTACACGTTTCTCTTCAGTGATCAGTTTGTTAGCACAGTTTTCTGGAAATCTGCAATTAGATACTTCATAGCGCAATGAACATTACAGTGACAAAGGAAATATCCACAGATGAAAACTAGAAAGAAGCTTTCTTAGAAACTTCTTGGTGATGTGTGAATTCATCTCACAGAGTTACACTTATGTTTCGTGGAGCAGTCCATTAACACTGTCTTTGGGGAAACTGAGAAGGGCTTCTTTGGATCACATTGAGGCCTACGCTGATAAAGGGAATTTCATCCGTTCAAAACGTGAAAGAAGCTTTCTGAGAAACTTCTTTCTGATCTGTGAGTTCATCTCACAGAGTTACAACCTCTGCCTCAAGAAGCAGTTTGCTAACACTCTTTTCGTGGAATCTGCAAAGTGATATTTGGGAGCCTATTGGGGCTCATGGTGATAAAGGAAATATCCTCACATAATAACTAAAGAGAAGCTTTCTGAGAAACTGAATTGCCATGTGTGAATGCAACTCACAGAGTTACACGTTTCTCTTCAGTGATCAGTTTGTTAGCACAGTTTTCTGGAAATCTGCAATTAGATACTTCATAGCGCAATGAACATTACAGTGACAAAGGAAATATCCAGATGAAAACTAGAAAGAAGCTTTCTTAGAAACTTCTTGGTGATGTGTGAATTCATCTCACAGAGTTACACTTATGTTTCGTGGAAGCAGTCCATTAACACTGTCTTTGGGGAAACTGAGAAGGGCTTCTTTGGATCACATTGAGGCCTACGCTGATAAAGGAAATTTCCTCCGTTCAAAACGTGAAAGAAGCTTTCTGAGAAACTTCTTTCTGATCTGTGAGTTCATCTCACAGAGTTACAACCTCTGCCTCAAGAAGCAGTTTGCTAACACTCTTTTCGTGGAATCTGCAAAGTGATATTTGGGAGCATATTGGGGCCCATGGTGATAAAGGAAATATCCTCACATAATAACTAAAGAGAAGCTTTCTGAGAAACTGCATTGCCATGTGTGAATGCAACTCACAGAGTTACACGTTTCTCTTCAGTGATCAGTTTGTTAGCACAGTTTTCTGGAAATCTGCAATTAGATACTTCATAGCGCAATGAACATTACAGTGACAAAGGAAATATCCACAGATGAAAACTAGAAAGAAGCTTTCTTAGAAACTTCTTGGTGATGTGTGAATTCATCTCACAGAGTTACACTTATGTTTCGTGGAACAGTGCATTAACACTGTCTTTGGGGAAACTGAGAAGGGCTTCTTTGGATCACATTGAGGCCTACGCTGATAAAGGAAATTTCCTCCGTTCAAAACGTGAAAGAAGCTTTCTGAGAAACTTCTTTCTGATCTGTGAGTTCATCTCACAGAGTTACAATCTCTGCCTCAAGAAGCAGTTTGCTAACACTCTTTTCGTGGAATCTGCAAAGTGATATTTGGGAGCCTATTGGGGCTCATGGTGATAAAGGAAATATCCTCACATAATAACTAAAGAGAAGCTTTCTGAGAAACTGCATTGCCATGTGTGAATGCAACTCACAGAGTTACACGTTTCTCTTCAGTGATCAGTTTGTTAGCACAGTTTTCTGGAAATCTGCAATTAGATACTTCATAGCGCAATGAACATTACAGTGACAAAGGAAATATCCAGATGAAAACTAGAAAGAAGCTTTCTTAGAAACTTCTTGGTGATGTGTGAATTCATCTCACAGAGTTACACTTATGTTTCGTGGAGCAGTCCATTAACACTGTCTTTGGGGAAACTGAGAAGGGCTTCTTTGGATCACATTGAGGCCTACGCTGATAAAGGAAATTTCATCCGTTCAAAACGTGAAAGAAGCTTTCTGAGAAACTTCTTTCTGATCTGTGAGTTCATCTCACAGAGTTACAACCTCTGCCTCAAGAAGCAGTTTGCTAACACTCTTTTCGTGGAAACTGCAAAGTGATATTTGGGAGCATATTGGGGACCATGGTGATAATGGAATTATCCTCACATAATAACTAAAGAGAAGCTTTCTGAGAAACTGAATTGCCATGTGTGAATGCAACTCACAGAGTTACACGTTTCTCTTCAGTGATCAGTTTGTTAGCACAGTTTTCTGGAAATCTGCAATTAGATACTTCATAGCGCAATGAACATTACAGTGACAAAGGAAATATCCAGATGAAAACTAGAAAGAAGCTTTCTTAGAAACTTCTTGGTGATGTGTGAATTCATCTCACAGAGTTACACTTATGTTTCGTGGAGCAGTCCATTAACACTGTCTTTGGGGAAACTGAGAAGGGCTTCTTTGGATCACATTGAGGCCTACGCTGATAAAGGAAATTTCATCCGTTCAAAACGTGAAAGAAGCATTCTGAGAAACTTCTTTCTGATCTGTGAGTTCATCTCACAGAGTTACAATCTCTGCCTCAAGAAGCAGTTTGCTAACACTCTTTTCGTGGAATCTGCAAAGTGATATTTGGGAGCCTATTGGGGCTCATGGTGATAAAGGAAATATCCTCACATAATAACTAAAGAGAAGCTTTCTGAGAAACTGCATTGCCATGTGTGAATGCAACTCACAGAGTTACACGTTTCTCTTCAGTGATCAGTTTGTTAGCACAGTTTTCTGGAAATCTGCAATTAGATACTTCATAGCGCAATGAACATTACAGTGACAAAGGAAATATCCAGATGAAAACTAGAAAGAAGCTTTCTTAGAAACTTCTTGGTGATGTGTGAATTCATCTCACAGAGTTACACTTATGTTTCGTGGAACAGTCCATTAACACTGTCTTTGGGGAAACTGAGAAGGGCTTCTTTGGATCACATTGAGGCCTACGCTGATAAAGGAAATTTCATCCGTTCAAAACGTGAAAGAAGCTTTCTGAGAAACTTCTTTCTGATCTGTGAGTTCATCTCACAGAGTTACAACCTCTGCCTCAAGAAGCAGTTTGCTAACACTCTTTTCGTGGAACTGCAAAGTGATATTTGGGAGCATATTGGGGCCCATGGTGATAAAGGAATATCCTCACATAATAACTAAAGAGAAGCTTTCTGAGAAACTGCATTGCCATGTGTGAATGCAACTCACAGAGTTACACGTTTCTCTTCAGTGATCAGTTTGTTAGCACAGTTTTCTGGAAATCTGCAATTAGATACTTCATAGCGCAATGAACATTACAGTGACAAAGGAAATATCCACAGATGAAAACTAGAAAGAAGCTTTCTTAGAAACTTCTTGGTGATGTGTGAATTCATCTCACAGAGTTACACTTATGTTTCGTGGAACAGTGCATTAACACTGTCTTTGGGGAAACTGAGAAGGGCTTCTTTGGATCACATTGAGGCCTACGCTGATAAAGGAAATTTCCTCCGTTCAAAACGTGAAAGAAGCTTTCTGAGAAACTTCTTTCTGATCTGTGAGTTCATCTCACAGAGTTACAATCTCTGCCTCAAGAAGCAGTTTGCTAACACTCTTTTCGTGGAATCTGCAAAGTGATATTTGGGAGCCTATTGGGGCTCATGGTGATAAAGGAATATCCTCACATAATAACTAAAGAGAAGCTTTCTGAGAAACTGAATTGCCATGTGTGAATGCAACTCACAGAGTTACACGTTTCTCTTCAGTGATCAGTTTGTTAGCACAGTTTTCTGGAAATCTGCAATTAGATACTTCATAGCGCAATGAACATTACAGTGACAAAGGAAATATCCACAGATGAAAACTAGAAAGAAGCTTTCTTAGAAACTTCTTGGTGATGTGTGAATTCATCTCACAGAGTTACACTTATGTTTCGTGGAGCAGTCCATTAACACTGTCTTTGGGGAAACTGAGAAGGGCTTCTTTGGATCACATTGAGGCCTACGCTGATAAAGGAATTTCATCCGTTCAAACGTGAAAGAAGCTTCTGAGAAACTTCTTTCTGATCTGTGAGTTCATCTCACAGAGTTACAACTCTCTGCCTCAAGAAGCAGTTTGCTAACACTCTTTTCGTGGAATCTGCAAAGTGATATTTGGGAGCCTATTGGGGCTCATGGTGATAAAGGAATATCCTCACATAATAACTAAAGAGAAGCTTTCTGAGAAACTGCATTGCCATGTGTGAATGCAACTCACAGAGTTACACGTTTCTCTTCAGTGATCAGTTTGTTAGCACAGTTTTCTGGAAATCTGCAATTAGATACTTCATAGCGCAATGAACATTACAGTGACAAAGGAAATATCCACAGATGAAAACTAGAAAGAAGCTTTCTTAGAAACTTCTTGGTGATGTGTGAATTCATCTCACAGAGTTACACTTATGTTTCGTGGAACAGTGCATTAACACTGTCTTTGGGGAAACTGAGAAGGGCTTCTTTGGATCACATTGAGGCCTACGCTGATAAAGGAAATTTCATCCGTTCAAAACGTGAAAGAAGCTTTCTGAGAAACTTCTTTCTGATCTGTGAGTTCATCTCACAGAGTTACAAACTCTGCCTCAAGAAGCAGTTTGCTAACACTCTTTTCGTGGAAACTGCAAAGTGATATTTGGGAGCATATTGGGGCCCATGGTGATAAAGGAATTATCCTCACATAATAACTAAAGAGAAGCTTTCTGAGAAACTGCATTGCCATGTGTGAATGCAACTCACAGAGTTACACGTTTCTCTTCAGTGATCAGTTTGTTAGCACAGTTTTCTGGAAATCTGCAATTAGATACTTCATAGCGCAATGAACATTACAGTGACAAAGGAAATATCCAGATGAAAACTAGAAAGAAGCTTTCTTAGAAACTTCTTGGTGATGTGTGAATTCATCTCACAGAGTTACACTTATGTTTCGTGGAACAGTCCATTAACACTGTCTTTGGGGAAACTGAGAAGGGCTTCTTTGGATCACATTGAGGCCTACGCTGATAAAGGAAATTTCATCCGTTCAAAACGTGAAAGAAGCTTTCTGAGAAACTTCTTTCTGATCTGTGAGTTCATCTCACAGAGTTACAACCTCTGCCTCAAGAAGCAGTTTGCTAACACTCTTTTCGTGGAAATCTGCAAAGTGATATTTGGGAGCATATTGGGGCCCATGGTGATAAAGGAATTATCCTCACATAATAACTAAAGAGAAGCTTTCTGAGAAACTGCATTGCCATGTGTGAATGCAACTCACAGAGTTACACGTTTCTCTTCAGTGATCAGTTTGTTAGCACAGTTTTCTGGAAATCTGCAATTAGATACTTCATAGCGCAATGAACATTACAGTGACAAAGGAAATATCCAGATGAAAACTAGAAAGAAGCTTTCTTAGAAACTTCTTGGTGATGTGTGAATTCATCTCACAGAGTTACACTTATGTTTCGTGGAGCAGTCCATTAACACTGTCTTTGGGGAAACTGAGAAGGGCTTCTTTGGATCACATTGAGGCCTACGCTGATAAAGGAAATTTCATCCGTTCAAAACGTGAAAGAAGCTTTCTGAGAAACTTCTTTCTGATCTGTGAGTTCATCTCACAGAGTTACAATCTCTGCCTCAAGAAGCAGTTTGCTAACACTCTTTTCGTGGAATCTGCAAAGTGATATTTGGGAGCCTATTGGGGCTCATGGTGATAAAGGAAATATCCTCACATAATAACTAAAGAGAAGCTTTCTGAGAAACTGCATTGCCATGTGTGAATGCAACTCACAGAGTTACACGTTTCTCTTCAGTGATCAGTTTGTTAGCACAGTTTTCTGGAAATCTGCAATTAGATACTTCATAGCGCAATGAACATTACAGTGACAAAGGAAATATCCACAGATGAAAACTAGAAAGAAGCTTTCTTAGAAACTTCTTGGTGATGTGTGAATTCATCTCACAGAGTTACACTTATGTTTCGTGGAGCAGTCCATTAACACTGTCTTTGGGGAAACTGAGAAGGGCTTCTTTGGATCACATTGAGGCCTACGCTGATAAAGGAAATTTCATCCGTTCAAAACGTGAAAGAAGCTTTCTGAGAAACTTCTTTCTGATCTGTGAGTTCATCTCACAGAGTTACAATCTCTGCCTCAAGAAGCAGTTTGCTAACACTCTTTTCGTGGAATCTGCAAAGTGATATTTGGGAGCCTATTGGGGCTCATGGTGATAAAGGAATATCCTCACATAATAACTAAAGAGAAGCTTTCTGAGAAACTGAATTGCCATGTGTGAATGCAACTCACAGAGTTACACGTTTCTCTTCAGTGATCAGTTTGTTAGCACAGTTTTCTGGAAATCTGCAATTAGATACTTCATAGCGCAATGAACATTACAGTGACAAAGGAAATATCCACAGATGAAAACTAGAAAGAAGCTTTCTTAGAAACTTCTTGGTGATGTGTGAATTCATCTCACAGAGTTACACTTATGTTTCGTGGAACAGTGCATTAACACTGTCTTTGGGGAAACTGAGAAGGGCTTCTTTGGATCACATTGAGGCCTACGCTGATAAAGGAAATTTCATCCGTTCAAAACGTGAAAGAAGCTTTCTGAGAAACTTCTTTCTGATCTGTGAGTTCATCTCACAGAGTTACAACCTCTGCCTCAAGAAGCAGTTTGCTAACACTCTTTTCGTGGAAACTGCAAAGTGATATTTGGGAGCATATTGGGGCCCATGGTGATAAAGGAATTATCCTCACATAATAACTAAAGAGAAGCTTTCTGAGAAACTGCATTGCCATGTGTGAATGCAACTCACAGAGTTACACGTTTCTCTTCAGTGATCAGTTTGTTAGCACAGTTTTCTGGAAATCTGCAATTAGATACTTCATAGCGCAATGAACATTACAGTGACAAAGGAAATATCCAGATGAAAACTAGAAAGAAGCTTTCTTAGAAACTTCTTGGTGATGTGTGAATTCATCTCACAGAGTTACACTTATGTTTCGTGGAGCAGTCCATTAACACTGTCTTTGGGGAAACTGAGAAGGGCTTCTTTGGATCACATTGAGGCCTACGCTGATAAAGGAAATTTCATCCGTTCAAAACGTGAAAGAAGCATTCTGAGAAACTTCTTTCTGATCTGTGAGTACATCTCACAGAGTTACAATCTCTGCCTCAAGAAGCAGTTTGCTAACACTCTTTTCGTGGAATCTGCAAAGTGATATTTGGGAGCCTATTGGGTCTCATGGTGATAAAGGAAATATCCTCACATAATAACTAAAGAGAAGCTTTCTGAGAAACTGCATTGCCATGTGTGAATGCAACTCACAGAGTTACACGTTTCTCTTCAGTGATCAGTTTGTTAGCACAGTTTTCTGGAAATCTGCAATTAGATACTTCATAGCGCAATGAACATTACAGTGACAAAGGAAATATCCACAGATGAAAACTAGAAAGAAGCTTTCTTAGAAACTTCTTGGTGATGTGTGAATTCATCTCACAGAGTTACACTTATGTTTCGTGGAACAGTGCATTAACACTGTCTTTGGGGAAACTGAGAAGGGCTTCTTTGGATCACATTGAGGCCTACGCTGATAAAGGAAATTTCCTCCGTTCAAAACGTGAAAGAAGCTTTCTGAGAAACTTCTTTCTGATCTGTGAGTTCATCTCACAGAGTTACAACCTCTGCCTCAAGAAGCAGTTTGCTAACACTCTTTTCGTGGAAACTGCAAAGTGATATTTGGGAGCATATTGGGGCCCATGGTGATAAGGAATTATCCTCACATAATAACTAAAGAGAAGCTTTCTGAGAAACTGAATTGCCATGTGTGAATGCAACTCACAGAGTTACACGTTTCTCTTCAGTGATCAGTTTGTTAGCACAGTTTTCTGGAAATCTGCAATTAGATACTTCATAGCGCAATGAACATTACAGTGACAAAGGAAATATCCAGATGAAAACTAGAAAGAAGCTTTCTTAGAAACTTCTTGGTGATGTGTGAATTCATCTCACAGAGTTACACTTATGTTTCGTGGAGCAGTCCATTAACACTGTCTTTGGGGAAACTGAGAAGGGCTTCTTTGGATCACATTGAGGCCTACGCTGATAAAGGAAATTTCATCCGTTCAAAACGTGAAAGAAGCTTTCTGAGAAACTTCTTTCTGATCTGTGAGTTCATCTCACAGAGTTACAATCTCTGCCTCAAGAAGCAGTTTGCTAACACTCTTTTCGTGGAATCTGCAAAGTGATATTTGGGAGCCTATTGGGGCTCATGGTGATAAAGGAAATATCCTCACATAATAACTAAAGAGAAGCTTTCTGAGAAACTGAATTGCCATGTGTGAATGCAACTCACAGAGTTACACGTTTCTCTTCAGTGATCAGTTTGTTAGCACAGTTTTCTGGAAATCTGCAATTAGATACTTCATAGCGCAATGAACATTACAGTGACAAAGGAAATATCCAGATGAAAACTAGAAAGAAGCTTTCTTAGAAACTTCTTGGTGATGTGTGAATTCATCTCACAGAGTTACACTTATGTTTCGTGGAGCAGTCCATTAACACTGTCTTTGGGGAAACTGAGAAGGGCTTCTTTGGATCACATTGAGGCCTACGCTGATAAAGGAAATTTCATCCGTTCAAAACGTGAAAGAAGCTTTCTGAGAAACTTCTTTCTGATCTGTGAGTTCATCTCACAGAGTTACAATCTCTGCCTCAAGAAGCAGTTTGCTAACACTCTTTTCGTGGAATCTGCAAAGTGATATTTGGGAGCCTATTGGGGCTCATGGTGATAAAGGAATATCCTCACATAATAACTAAAGAGAAGCTTTCTGAGAAACTGCATTGCCATGTGTGAATGCAACTCACAGAGTTACACGTTTCTCTTCAGTGATCAGTTTGTTAGCACAGTTTTCTGGAAATCTGCAATTAGATACTTCATAGCGCAATGAACATTACAGTGACAAAGGAAATATCCACAGATGAAAACTAGAAAGAAGCTTTCTTAGAAACTTCTTGGTGATGTGTGAATTCATCTCACAGAGTTACACTTATGTTTCGTGGAACAGTGCATTAACACTGTCTTTGGGGAAACTGAGAAGGGCTTCTTTGGATCACATTGAGGCCTACGCTGATAAAGGAAATTTCCTCCGTTCAAAACGTGAAAGAAGCTTTCTGAGAAACTTCTTTCTGATCTGTGAGTTCATCTCACAGAGTTACAATCTCTGCCTCAAGAAGCAGTTTGCTAACACTCTTTTCGTGGAATCTGCAAAGTGATATTTGGGAGCCTATTGGGGCTCATGGTGATAAAGGAAATATCCTCACATAATAACTAAAGAGAAGCTTTCTGAGAAACTGCATTGCCATGTGTGAATGCAACTCACAGAGTTACACGTTTCTCTTCAGTGATCAGTTTGTTAGCACAGTTTTCTGGAAATCTGCAATTAGATACTTCATAGCGCAATGAACATTACAGTGACAAAGGAAATATCCACAGATGAAAACTAGAAAGAAGCTTTCTTAGAAACTTCTTGGTGATGTGTGAATTCATCTCACAGAGTTACACTTATGTTTCGTGGAAGCAGTCCATTAACACTGTCTTTGGGGAAACTGAGAAGGGCTTCTTTGGATCACATTGAGGCCTACGCTGATAAAGGAAATTTCCTCCGTTCAAAACGTGAAAGAAGCTTTCTGAGAAACTTCTTTCTGATCTGTGAGTTCATCTCACAGAGTTACAATCTCTGCCTCAAGAAGCAGTTTGCTAACACTCTTTTCGTGGAATCTGCAAAGTGATATTTGGGAGCCTATTGGGGCTCATGGTGATAAAGGAAATATCCTCACATAATAACTAAAGAGAAGCTTTCTGAGAAACTGCATTGCCATGTGTGAATGCAACTCACAGAGTTACACGTTTCTCTTCAGTGATCAGTTTGTTAGCACAGTTTTCTGGAAATCTGCAATTAGATACTTCATAGCGCAATGAACATTACAGTGACAAAGGAAATATCCAGATGAAAACTAGAAAGAAGCTTTCTTAGAAACTTCTTGGTGATGTGTGAATTCATCTCACAGAGTTACACTTATGTTTCGTGGAACAGTCCATTAACACTGTCTTTGGGGAAACTGAGAAGGGCTTCTTTGGATCACATTGAGGCCTACGCTGATAAAGGAAATTTCATCCGTTCAAAACGTGAAAGAAGCTTTCTGAGAAACTTCTTTCTGATCTGTGAGTTCATCTCACAGAGTTACAATCCTCTGCCTCAAGAAGCAGTTTGCTAACACTCTTTTCGTGGAAACTGCAAAGTGATATTTGGGAGCATATTGGGGCCCATGGTGATAAAGGAATTATCCTCACATAATAACTAAAGAGAAGCTTTCTGAGAAACTGAATTGCCATGTGTGAATGCAACTCACAGAGTTACACGTTTCTCTTCAGTGATCAGTTTGTTAGCACAGTTTTCTGGAAATCTGCAATTAGATACTTCATAGCGCAATGAACATTACAGTGACAAAGGAAATATCCAGATGAAAACTAGAAAGAAGCTTTCTTAGAAACTTCTTGGTGATGTGTGAATTCATCTCACAGAGTTACACTTATGTTTCGTGGAACAGTCCATTAACACTGTCTTTGGGGAAACTGAGAAGGGCTTCTTTGGATCACATTGAGGCCTACGCTGATAAAGGAAATTTCATCCGTTCAAAACGTGAAAGAAGCTTTCTGAGAAACTTCTTTCTGATCTGTGAGTTCATCTCACAGAGTTACAACCTCTGCCTCAAGAAGCAGTTTGCTAACACTCTTTTCGTGGAAACTGCAAAGTGATATTTGGGAGCATATTGGGGCCCATGGTGATAAGGAATATCCTCACATAATAACTAAAGAGAAGCTTTCTGAGAAACTGAATTGCCATGTGTGAATGCAACTCACAGAGTTACACGTTTCTCTTCAGTGATCAGTTTGTTAGCACAGTTTTCTGGAAATCTGCAATTAGATACTTCATAGCGCAATGAACATTACAGTGACAAAGGAAATATCCAGATGAAAACTAGAAAGAAGCTTTCTTAGAAACTTCTTGGTGATGTGTGAATTCATCTCACAGAGTTACACTTATGTTTCGTGGAGCAGTCCATTAACACTGTCTTTGGGGAAACTGAGAAGGGCTTCTTTGGATCACATTGAGGCCTACGCTGATAAAGGAAATTTCCTCCGTTCAAAACGTGAAAGAAGCATTCTGAGAAACTTCTTTCTGATCTGTGAGTTCATCTCACAGAGTTACAACCTCTGCCTCAAGAAGCAGTTTGCTAACACTCTTTTCGTGGAAACTGCAAAGTGATATTTGGGAGCATATTGGGGACCATGGTGATAATGGAATTATCCTCACATAATAACTAAAGAGAAGCTTTCTGAGAAACTGCATTGCCATGTGTGAATGCAACTCACAGAGTTACACGTTTCTCTTCAGTGATCAGTTTGTTAGCACAGTTTTCTGGAAATCTGCAATTAGATACTTCATAGCGCAATGAACATTACAGTGACAAAGGAAATATCCAGATGAAAACTAGAAAGAAGCTTTCTTAGAAACTTCTTGGTGATGTGTGAATTCATCTCACAGAGTTACACTTATGTTTCGTGGAGCAGTCCATTAACACTGTCTTTGGGGAAACTGAGAAGGGCTTCTTTGGATCACATTGAGGCCTACGCTGATAAAGGAAATTTCATCCGTTCAAAACGTGAAAGAAGCATTCTGAGAAACTTCTTTCTGATCTGTGAGTACATCTCACAGAGTTACAATCTCTGCCTCAAGAAGCAGTTTGCTAACACTCTTTTCGTGGAATCTGCAAAGTGATATTTGGGAGCCTATTGGGGCTCATGGTGATAAAGGAAATATCCTCACATAATAACTAAAGAGAAGCTTTCTGAGAAACTGCATTGCCATGTGTGAATGCAACTCACAGAGTTACACGTTTCTCTTCAGTGATCAGTTTGTTAGCACAGTTTTCTGGAAATCTGCAATTAGATACTTCATAGCGCAATGAACATTACAGTGACAAAGGAAATATCCACAGATGAAAACTAGAAAGAAGCTTTCTTAGAAACTTCTTGGTGATGTGTGAATTCATCTCACAGAGTTACACTTATGTTTCGTGGAACAGTGCATTAACACTGTCTTTGGGGAAACTGAGAAGGGCTTCTTTGGATCACATTGAGGCCTACGCTGATAAAGGAAATTTCCTCCGTTCAAAACGTGAAAGAAGCTTTCTGAGAAACTTCTTTCTGATCTGTGAGTTCATCTCACAGAGTTACAATCTCTGCCTCAAGAAGCAGTTTGCTAACACTCTTTTCGTGGAATCTGCAAAGTGATATTTGGGAGCCTATTGGGGCTCATGGTGATAAAGGAACTATCCTCACATAATAACTAAAGAGAAGCTTTCTGAGAAACTGCATTGCCATGTGTGAATGCAACTCACAGAGTTACACGTTTCTCTTCAGTGATCAGTTTGTTAGCACAGTTTTCTGGAAATCTGCAATTAGATACTTCATAGCGCAATGAACATTACAGTGACAAAGGAAATATCCACAGATGAAAACTAGAAAGAAGCTTTCTTAGAAACTTCTTGGTGATGTGTGAATTCATCTCACAGAGTTACACTTATGTTTCGTGGAACAGTCCATTAACACTGTCTTTGGGGAAACTGAGAAGGGCTTCTTTGGATCACATTGAGGCCTACGCTGATAAAGGAAATTTCCTCCGTTCAAAACGTGAAAGAAGCTTTCTGAGAAACTTCTTTCTGATCTGTGAGTTCATCTCACAGAGTTACAATCTCTGCCTCAAGAAGCAGTTTGCTAACACTCTTTTCGTGGAATCTGCAAAGTGATATTTGGGAGCCTATTGGGGCTCATGGTGATAAAGGAAATATCCTCACATAATAACTAAAGAGAAGCTTTCTGAGAAACTGCATTGCCATGTGTGAATGCAACTCACAGAGTTACACGTTTCTCTTCAGTGATCAGTTTGTTAGCACAGTTTTCTGGAAATCTGCAATTAGATACTTCATAGCGCAATGAACATTACAGTGACAAAGGAAATATCCAGATGAAAACTAGAAAGAAGCTTTCTTAGAAACTTCTTGGTGATGTGTGAATTCATCTCACAGAGTTACACTTATGTTTCGTGGAGCAGTCCATTAACACTGTCTTTGGGGAAACTGAGAAGGGCTTCTTTGGATCACATTGAGGCCTACGCTGATAAAGGAAATTTCATCCGTTCAAAACGTGAAAGAAGCTTTCTGAGAAACTTCTTTCTGATCTGTGAGTTCATCTCACAGAGTTACAACCTCTGCCTCAAGAAGCAGTTTGCTAACACTCTTTTCGTGGAATCTGCAAAGTGATATTTGAGAGCATATTGGGGCCCATGGTGATAAAGGAATTATCCTCACATAATAACTAAAGAGAAGCTTTCTGAGAAACTGCATTGCCATGTGTGAATGCAACTCACAGAGTTACACGTTTCTCTTCAGTGATCAGTTTGTTAGCACAGTTTTCTGGAAATCTGCAATTAGATACTTCATAGCGCAATGAACATTACAGTGACAAAGGAAATATCCAGATGAAAACTAGAAAGAAGCTTTCTTAGAAACTTCTTGGTGATGTGTGAATTCATCTCACAGAGTTACACTTATGTTTCGTGGAGCAGTCCATTAACACTGTCTTTGGGGAAACTGAGAAGGGCTTCTTTGGATCACATTGAGGCCTACGCTGATAAAGGAAATTTCCTCCGTTCAAAACGTGAAAGAAGCTTTCTGAGAAACTTCTTTCTGATCTGTGAGTTCATCTCACAGAGTTACAACCTCTGCCTCAAGAAGCAGTTTGCTAACACTCTTTTCGTGGAAACTGCAAAGTGATATTTGGGAGCATATTGGGGCCCATGGTGATAAGGAATTATCCTCACATAATAACTAAAGAGAAGCTTTCTGAGAAACTGAATTGCCATGTGTGAATGCAACTCACAGAGTTACACGTTTCTCTTCAGTGATCAGTTTGTTAGCACAGTTTTCTGGAAATCTGCAATTAGATGCTTCATAGCGCAATGAACATTACAGTGACAAAGGAAATATCCAGATGAAAACTAGAAAGAAGCTTTCTTAGAAACTTCTTGGTGATGTGTGAATTCATCTCACAGAGTTACACTTATGTTTCGTGGAGCAGTCCATTAACACTGTCTTGGGGAAACTGAGAAGGGCTTCTTTGGATCACATTGAGGCCTACGCTGATAAAGGAAATTTCATCCGTTCAAAACGTGAAAGAAGCTTTCTGAGAAACTTCTTTCTGATCTGTGAGTTCATCTCACAGAGTTACAACCTCTGCCTCAAGAAGCAGTTTGCTAACACTCTTTTCGTGGAATCTGCAAAGTGATATTTGGGAGCCTATTGGGCTCATGGTGATAAAGGAAATATCCTCACATAATAACTAAAGAGAAGCTTTCTGAGAAACTGCATTGCCATGTGTGAATGCAACTCACAGAGTTACACGTTTCTCTTCAGTGATCAGTTTGTTAGCACAGTTTTCTGGAAATCTGCAATTAGATACTTCATAGCGCAATGAACATTACAGTGACAAAGGAAATATCCACAGATGAAAACTAGAAAGAAGCTTTCTTAGAAACTTCTTGGTGATGTGTGAATTCATCTCACAGAGTTACACTTATGTTTCGTGGAACAGTCCATTAACACTGTCTTTGGGGAAACTGAGAAGGGCTTCTTTGGATCACATTGAGGCCTACGCTGATAAAGGAAATTTCATCCGTTCAAAACGTGAAAGAAGCTTTCTGAGAAACTTCTTTCTGATCTGTGAGTTCATCTCACAGAGTTACAATCCTCTGCCTCAAGAAGCAGTTTGCTAACACTCTTTTCGTGGAATCTGCAAAGTGATATTTGGGAGCCTATTGGGGCTCATGGTGATAAAGGAATATCCTCACATAATAACTAAAGAGAAGCTTTCTGAGAAACTGAATTGCCATGTGTGAATGCAACTCACAGAGTTACACGTTTCTCTTCAGTGATCAGTTTGTTAGCACAGTTTTCTGGAAATCTGCAATTAGATACTTCATAGCGCAATGAACATTACAGTGACAAAGGAAATATCCACAGATGAAAACTAGAAAGAAGCTTTCTTAGAAACTTCTTGGTGATGTGTGAATTCATCTCACAGAGTTACACTTATGTTTCGTGGAAGCAGTCCATTAACACTGTCTTTGGGGAAACTGAGAAGGGCTTCTTTGGATCACATTGAGGCCTACGCTGATAAAGGAAATTTCCTCCGTTCAAAACGTGAAAGAAGCTTTCTGAGAAACTTCTTTCTGATCTGTGAGTTCATCTCACAGAGTTACAATCTCTGCCTCAAGAAGCAGTTTGCTAACACTCTTTTCGTGGAATCTGCAAAGTGATATTTGGGAGCCTATTGGGGCTCATGGTGATAAAGGAATATCCTCACATAATAACTAAAGAGAAGCTTTCTGAGAAACTGCATTGCCATGTGTGAATGCAACTCACAGAGTTACACGTTTCTCTTCAGTGATCAGTTTGTTAGCACAGTTTTCTGGAAATCTGCAATTAGATACTTCATAGCGCAATGAACATTACAGTGACAAAGGAAATATCCAGATGAAAACTAGAAAGAAGCTTTCTTAGAAACTTCTTGGTGATGTGTGAATTCATCTCACAGAGTTACACTTATGTTTCGTGGAACAGTCCATTAACACTGTCTTTGGGGAAACTGAGAAGGGCTTCTTTGGATCACATTGAGGCCTACGCTGATAAAGGAAATTTCATCCGTTCAAAACGTGAAAGAAGCTTTCTGAGAAACTTCTTTCTGATCTGTGAGTTCATCTCAAGAAGCAGTTTGCTAACACTCTTTTCGTGGAATCTGCAAAGTGATATTTGGGAGCATATTGGGGCCCATGGTGATAAAGGAATTATCCTCACATAATAACTAAAGAGAAGCTTTCTGAGAAACTGCATTGCCATGTGTGAATGCAACTCACAGAGTTACACGTTTCTCTTCAGTGATCAGTTTGTTAGCACAGTTTTCTGGAAATCTGCAATTAGATACTTCATAGCGCAATGAACATTACAGTGACAAAGGAAATATCCACAGATGAAAACTAGAAAGAAGCTTTCTTAGAAACTTCTTGGTGATGTGTGAATTCATCTCACAGAGTTACACTTATGTTTCGTGGAGCAGTCCATTAACACTGTCTTTGGGGAAACTGAGAAGGGCTTCTTTGGATCACATTGAGGCCTACGCTGATAAAGGAAATTTCATCCGTTAAAACGTGAAAGAAGCTTTCTGAGAAACTTCTTTCTGATCTGTGAGTTCATCTCACAGAGTTACAATCTCTGCCTCAAGAAGCAGTTTGCTAACACTCTTTTCGTGGAATCTGCAAAGTGATATTTGGGAGCCTATTGGGGCTCATGGTGATAAAGGAAATATCCTCACATAATAACTAAAGAGAAGCTTTCTGAGAAACTGCATTGCCATGTGTGAATGCAACTCACAGAGTTACACGTTTCTCTTCAGTGATCAGTTTGTTAGCACAGTTTTCTGGAAATCTGCAATTAGATACTTCATAGCGCAATGAACATTACAGTGACAAAGGAAATATCCAGATGAAAACTAGAAAGAAGCTTTCTTAGAAACTTCTTGGTGATGTGTGAATTCATCTCACAGAGTTACACTTATGTTTCGTGGAGCAGTCCATTAACACTGTCTTTGGGGAAACTGAGAAGGGCTTCTTTGGATCACATTGAGGCCTACGCTGATAAAGGAAATTTCATCCGTTCAAAACGTGAAAGAAGCTTTCTGAGAAACTTCTTTCTGATCTGTGAGTTCATCTCACAGAGTTACAATCTCTGCCTCAAGAAGCAGTTTGCTAACACTCTTTTCGTGGAATCTGCAAAGTGATATTTGGGAGCCTATTGGGGCCTCATGGTGATAAAGGAATATCCTCACATAATAACTAAAGAGAAGCTTTCTGAGAAACTGCATTGCCATGTGTGAATGCAACTCACAGAGTTACACGTTTCTCTTCAGTGATCAGTTTGTTAGCACAGTTTTCTGGAAATCTGCAATTAGATACTTCATAGCGCAATGAACATTACAGTGACAAAGGAAATATCCAGATGAAAACTAGAAAGAAGCTTTCTTAGAAACTTCTTGGTGATGTGTGAATTCATCTCACAGAGTTACACTTATGTTTCGTGGAGCAGTCCATTAACACTGTCTTTGGGAAACTGAGAAGGGCTTCTTTGGATCACATTGAGGCCTACGCTGATAAAGGAAATTTCATCCGTTCAAAACGTGAAAGAAGCTTTCTGAGAAACTTCTTTCTGATCTGTGAGTTCATCTCACAGAGTTACAACCTCTGCCTCAAGAAGCAGTTTGCTAACACTCTTTTCGTGGAAACTGCAAAGTGATATTTGGGAGCATATTGGGGCCCATGGTGATAAAGGAATTATCCTCACATAATAACTAAAGAGAAGCTTTCTGAGAAACTGAATTGCCATGTGTGAATGCAACTCACAGCGTTACACGTTTCTCTTCAGTGATCAGTTGTTAGCACAGTTTTCTGGAAATCTGCAATTAGATACTTCATAGCGCAATGAACATTACAGTGACAAGGAAATATCCAGATGAAACTAGAAAGAAGCTTTCTTAGAAACTTCTTGGTGATGTGTGAATTCATCTCACAGAGTTACACTTATGTTTCGTGGAGCAGTCCATTAACACTGTCTTTGGGAAACTGAGAAGGGCTTCTTTGGATCACATTGAGGCCTACGCTGATAAAGGAAATTTCATCCGTTCAAACGTGAAAGAAGCTTTCTGAGAAACTTCTTTCTGATCTGTGAGTCATCTCACAGAGTTACAACCTCTGCCTCAAGAAGCAGTTTGCTAACACTCTTTTCGTGGAATCTGCAAAGTGATATTTGGGAGCCTATTGGGGCCCATGGTGATAAAGGAATATCCTCACATAATAACTAAAGAGAAGCTTTCTGAGAAACTGCATTGCCATGTGTGAATGCAACTCACAGAGTTACACGTTTCTCTTCAGTGATCAGTTTGTTAGCACAGTTTTCTGGAAATCTGCAATTAGATACTTCATAGCGCAATGAACATTACAGTGACAAAGGAAATATCCACAGATGAAAACTAGAAAGAAGCTTTCTTAGAAACTTCTTGGTGATGTGTGAATTCATCTCACAGAGTTACACTATGTTTCGTGGAGCAGTCCATTAACACTGTCTTTGGGGAAACTGAGAAGGGCTTCTTTGGATCACATTGAGGCCTACGCTGATAAGGAAATTTCATCCGTTCAAACGTGAAAGAAGCTTTCTGAGAAACTTCTTTCTGATCTGTGAGTTCATCTCACAGAGTTACAACCTCTGCCTCAAGAAGCAGTTGCTAACACTCTTTTCGTGGAATCTGCAAAGTGATATTGGGAGCTATTGGGGCCCATGGTGATAAAGGAATATCCTCACATAATAACTAAAGAGAAGCTTTCTGAGAAACTGAATTGCCATGTGTGAATGCAACTCACAGAGTTACACGTTCTCTTCAGTGATCAGTTTGTTAGCACAGTTTTCTGGAAATCTGCAATTAGATACTTCATAGCGCACATGACATTACAGTGACAAAGGAATATCCACAGATGAAAACTAGAAGAAGCTTTCTTAGAACTTCTTGGTTGATGTGTGAATTCATCTCACAGAGTTACACTTATGTTTCGTGGAAGCAGTCCATTAACACTGTCTTTGGGAAACTGAGAAGGGCTTCTTTGGATCACATTGAGGCCTACGCTGATAAAGGAAATTTACTCCGTTAAAAAGTGAAAGAAGCTTTCTGAGAAACTTCTTTCTGATCTGTGAGTTCATCTCACAGAGTTACAACCTCTGCCTCAAGAAGCAGTTTGCTAACACTCTTTTCGTGGAAATCTGCAAAGTGATATTGGGAGCCTATTGGGGCCCAGGGTGATAAAGGAATATCCTCACATAATAACTAAAGAGAAGCTTTCTGAGAAACTGCATTGCCATGTGTGAATGCAACTCACAGAGTTACACGTTTCTCTTCAGTGATCAGTTTGTTAGCACAGTTTTCTGGAAATCTGCAATTAGATACTTCATAGCGCAATGAACATTACAGTGACAAAGGAAATATCCACAGATGAAAACTAGAAAGAAGCTTTCTTAGAAACTTCTTGGTGATGTGTGAATTCATCTCACAGAGTTACACTTATGTTTCGTGGAGCAGTGCCATTAACACTGTCTTTGGGAAACTGAGAAGGGCTTCTTTGGATCACATTGAGGCCTACGCTGATAAAGGAAATTTCCATCCGTTCAAAACGTGAAAGAAGCTTTCTGAGAAACTTCTTTCTGATCTGTGAGTTCATCTCACAGAGTTACAACCTCTGCCTCAAGAAGCAGTTTGCTAACACTCTTTTGTGGAAACTGCAAAGTGATATTTGGGAGCCTATTGGGGCCCATGGTGATAAAGGAAATATCCTCACATAATAACTAAAGAGAAGCTTTCTGAGAACACTGCATTGCCATTGTGTGAAGGCAACTCACAGAGGTTACACGTTTCTCTTCAGTGATCAGTTTGTTAGCACAGTTTTCTGAAATCTGCAATTAAGATACTTCCATAGCGCAATGAACATTCCAGTGACAAGGAAATATCCACAGATGAAAACTAGAAAGAGCTTTCTAGAAACTTCTTGGTGATGTGTAATTCATCTCCACAGAGTTACACTTAGGTTCGTGGAACAGTGCCATAACACGGTCTTTGGGGAAACTGAGAAGGGCTCTGTGGATCACATTGATGGGCCTACGCTGATAAAGGAAAATTTCATCCGTTCAAAACGTGAAAGAAGCTTCTGAGAAACTTCTTTCTGATCTGTGAGTTCATCTCACAGAGTTACAACCTGCCTCAAGAAGCAGTTTGCTAACACTCTTTTCGTGGAATCTGCAAAGTGATATTTGGGAGCTATTGGGCCATGGTGTAAAGGAAATACCTCACATAATAACTAAAGAGAAGCTGAGCTTTCTGAGAAACTGCATTGCCATGTGTGAATGCAACTCACAGAGTTACACGTTTCTCTTCAGTGATCAGTTTGTTAGCACAGTTTTCTGGAAATCTGCAATTAGATACTTCATAGCGCAATGAACATTACAGTGACAAAGGAATATCCACAGAGAAAACTAGAAAGAAGCTTTCTTAGAAACTTCTTGGTGATGTGTGAATTCATCTCACAGA
>NW_022143335.1:0-20783 GCF_007565055.1 Rhinopithecus roxellana
AGGATGGATGGGCCCCGTGTTATGACAACTGGGCTGAAGCCCGGGGAACTGGCTGCTGTGCACCGGGGCTGGCAGCGCCATCCTGTGTTGGACCCCAGGCACCTCCTGTCTGCCCCCATCTGTGCATGTGGACACGGCCCCCTTCTCAGACTGGGCCTCCATCCTTCTCTGCACCACCACACGAGAACCAGCCCCTGACACGCACCCCAGAGACCACAGGTGCCCATCCCACCCTATCAGGTCTTTAAGATGCCATGGCCTCCTGAGACTTTCCTGTTCCCATCTGTGTCTATGTCACCAGGCCCCGAGAGTCTGTCCCGGCCCTGTCCCTACGTTTATGACTCCATGGTCCCCCAAGTCTGTCCTGCTCCCTGTTTTGTCTTGATGACACCAGGCCCCGAGAGTCTGTCCCGGCCCTGTCCCTACGTTTATGACTCCATGGTCCCCCAAGTCTGTCTTGCTCCCTATCCTGTCTTGATGACATCAGGTCCCGAGAGTCTGTGCCAGTACCGTCCATGTCTTTATGATACCGAGGTCCCCTGAGTCTGTCCTGGTCCCTGTTCCAGCTTTATGACATCATGGTCCCCCAAGTCTGTCCTCTTCGTCCCTGTCCCCGCCTTTATGACACTGTGGTCCCTGAGTTGGCCCTCACCCTGTCCCTGTCCTTACGACAGTCTGGCCCCCCTGAGCATGTCCTTGCTCTCCTCCAGCCCCCAAACGTGTCCTCGTCCCCCTCTGGGCCTGCTCAGCCACGCTTTTTCCACAGGGACCCTCTGGAAGCCACTCCACCCTGGTGAAACCTTCCATTCCTGTACTCCACACAGTGGAAACGGCCTTTTCTGAGGCCCCTCAGGAGACAAATCCTCATTGCCTGAGTCCCCGACAGTCTTGCTGTGTCGCCTTTACTGCTTGACTCCTTCAGGGTGCAGGGATTGCATCTGCCTTTTGGGAACACGGGAAAGTAAGCCCCCACTTTCCTTACCGCCAGAATCCACACTTCCTTCTCACGCCAATCATATCACAGGTCCAGGCTGAAGAGCAAGAGAAAAGCAGCGTCGCTCTCGCTCACTCCAGACCAAAGTGCGAAGTGGGTGGGCTGCCCTGGTCGACACGGTAGCCACGGAACCTGGAGCAGGACGAGCCACAGACAAAGCTCCTCAGACACCGGATTAAAGAAGGAAGAGGTTTTTTTACTCGGCTGGGAGCGTCGGCAGACTCATGTCTTAAGAGCCGAGCTCGGCCGGGTGTGGTGGCTCAAGCCTGTAATCTCAGCACTTTGGGAGGCCGAGACAGGCGGATCACGAGGTCAGGAGATCGAGACCATCCTGGCTAACACGGTGAAACCCCGTCTCTACTAAAAAAATACAAAAAACTAGCCGGGCGAGGTGGCGGCGCCTGTAGTCCCAGCTACTACTCGGGAGGCTGAGGCAGGAGAATGGCGTAAACCCGGGAGGCGGAGCTTGCAGTGAGCTGAGATCTGGCCACTACACTCCAGCCTGGGCCACAGAGCGAGACTCCGTCTCAAAAAAAAAAAAAGAAAAAAAAAAGAGCCGAGCTCCCCAAGAAAGAAATTCTCAGCCTTTTTAAAGGCTTACAACTTTAAGGGGTCCACATGAAAGCATCATGATAAATTGAGCAAGCGTGGGGAACGTGGCCAGGGACTACATGCATCAGCTAACAGAACAAAAAGTTTTACAATACTTTTTTCATACAGTGTCTGGGATTTACAGATAACACAAGTAGTTTAGGTCAGGGGTTGATGTTATTATCATTACTTTTTTTAACTCCTAGGGCTGGGTGGTGATGCCAAGGTTGTCTGGCTATTTATCTTACTTTTGTCTCTTTCTAACTTTTTGCTTTCTCTCCTTCCTCTCGTCTTGTGAACTAGGCAAGGTGGGGGGAGGAGGGCAGCAGGAGTAGTAGTGGTCTCCTTCCTTAAACCCAGGGCGCCTCATAAAGCCATGGCCGTTGGGAGGATGAGGGACAAAGGGGCATGAGGAGGGGGAAAGCGTGAAATGGACTCAGGTGTTGGTGAAACAATGCACGCAGTGGTCTATTTCCAAGACAAGGTGCCTTGAACCGGTTTAGGGCAGCAAACTACAGAAAAACAGCATGTACTAGGCCCCTGCTTGGATTGCCGACGCCTGCTTGTCGGCCTCTCCTTCCCCACCTTCCTACCTGCTTAGCTGCCCTCACCTGAACCAAAGAAGTTTAGTCTAAGATCCAAGTTTACTAACCTGCAAAAGAGCTCGCTTTGTCTGTTATCAGTCTGCCCAGCTACTCAGCTCATAAGTCAAATACCTGAAAGCCCCTGAGCTGACTAGGATTGTTAATGCACTGTGGTCCGCAACAAAATGCAGCAAGACAACCCTAAAAAAAAACACACATACACACCTAAAACCCCTACCCAACAACCAATAGGCGACGTCCAGGAAGAGGCGACCCCAGAGTACTCAGCCTAGGAGGAACCCGGGGAGGGACCTCCGCAGCTGGTTCTGAGCACAGAGGCCACCGTGGCTCTGACTGAATTCGGCGCATTTCTTCTCAGGCTCACAAGTGGAGGGAATTCTCTAGCAAGTTTTTTCGTTGGCCGTCCTGTGAGCTCAGGAATTCGGTCACTGGCTTAACTCAGGGCACAGTTTCACCATGACCCACGCCAAGGAAGGGTTTCTCCTGAGAAGGTCCAGCCAGTGTGTTGAAGGGCATCCTCCCTCCTGTCCCTGCAGCCCTCCTCCCTCAGCACTCAAGGCATTTCCATTCTTGTCAGCTGGGGGTCTCCAAGGACTCCTATCTGAATGCCTTCAATGCGGGTCAGCTGCTGACGCTGCCTTTGGGGGTGAGGATGGGAAGGTGGACAGGGATGCACCCCTTTCTGTTAGCAGGGGACCCTCAAGGACCCCCACCGTGAGGAAGTTGCCCACAGTCAGGGGCCCTCTTGCCGGCTGAAGTCTGCTGGGTCTCACTCTGGTGCCCAGAACCTGCAGCCCATGGACATCCTGTCTGTCAGGGGCACACACGAGGTACACAAGTAAGAGGAACAGCTAGGCTGGGGCAGGTGCCCAGGACGACACAGGGGGAAGGGGCAGGAACCTGACATAGTTCTCCAGCACTCGGGGGCCTCTGCAGGGCAGCCTGCTATGGCCAGAGAGGCTGAGACGGTGTTGCTGGACGACTAACGGTGAGAGCAGGTCCCCCAGGACAAACGCCCCGTCTTGTAGCCTGGAGTGGCTGCGAGGGCCTCTTCCAAAGGTTTTCTTGCCCAACTCAGGACAACTGGCTTTTATTCACCAAGGTCTGCAGTTAATGTCCCCTGACACCTGCAGGTATTGTGGCCCCAATGCCGTCTAAAGATTGAGGCAAACACCCTCAAACACACCTGCACACCCTCCCCCCACCACCTGCACACCCACTCTTAGTCCCCATGTGCTGCTGTAACAAAATACCTGAGATGCAGTAATTTTAAAGAACAGAAACTTATTTCTCCTGTTCTGGATGCTGGAAGTTCAAGATTCAGGAGCCAGCAGGTCTGGTGTCTGGTGAGGGGGGCACTCAACTTCCAAGGTGGTACCTTTCTGCTGCATCCTGTGGAGGGACAGACACGGTGTCCTCACGTGCAGGTGCTGGGAGGGAGAGAGGTCTCTGCTGACTGAGGCCTGGTCTTGCAAGGCCCTTCATCCCCTCCATGGCCGTAACTACTCCTAACACCATCGCACTGGCCATTGGGTTACCACGCCTAAATTTTGGTAGAGGACAAAACCACAGCACACCCACACCCCCCAAACCCCCCATACCACATACACCATGCACACGCACACCCCACACCCCCATACCCACACCCCTACACACCCACACACCCCATACCCGTACCTCATACGCACCCACACACCCCACACCTGCAACCCCATACGCACCCACACACCCAGACCCGCACCCCATACGCACTCCGAACACCCACGCCGCACCCCTACGCACCCGGCACACCCAACGCCCGCACCCCATACGCCACCCGCCACACCCCACGGCCCGCACCCCATACGCACCCGCACACCCCACGCCCGCACACCCCATACGCACCCGCCACACCCCCACGCCCGCACCCCATACGCAACGCACACCACACGCCCGCACCCCATACGCACCCGCACACCCACACCTCTTTTTTGGGGCACCCATAACGCACCCGCACACCCCCAGACCTGCACCCCATACAGACCCACTGGTCTCATCCAGTTCAAGTGGCTGTCGTCGGGGTCCAGCTCCTTCTTCACCTTCCCTGTGTAAACAGGACAAGACCCGACGTCGGCTAAGCTCAGCCGGCCCATCCACCCTAAGGCCAGGAGTGCACGGCCCGTCCAGATCTGACCTCTCCGCTAAGGACAATAATTGCTCTGGAAGCCGAGTGGACGAGCTCACGGCAGACAGGTGGACAGGCCTGGAGGACAGACATTGCCCTTAGCAGTGAGCGAAGGGAAGGCAGACACCCAGGGTCCTTTGCTCCAGCAAAGCATCAGACAAGACCCAGCACTGCACAGACCAAGTCATGTCACGCACAGACACTGTGGAGGGATGTGGCCACAACCCAGGATGGGCCTGGCGTGGGCTCCTGTCCTCAACACACAAAGGCCAGACAGCTGGATGGAGGGTGCGAGAGGCCTGCAGACCCTGGTACCCGCCCAGATCACTGTGGAGCAGGTTCCAGGCCATGAGGGACCCAGAACGTCCAACTGACACGTGGAAAGGACGAGCTCCCAGCCCACGCCTGGACCGTGCACCAGACATGCCAAGAGCCTGCACACAGGTCTGTGGTCACCTGAGCCCCACCAGCCAGGGCCTCCAGTCAAGCCCTGGGAAAGGTGCAGCCGGACAGGGGACCAGCTTCACCCTCCCCCGGGGTGGCTCTGGGCTTACCCTGACATGTCTGGGGAAGGTCCCACAGAGTCTAAGCCACTTCTCAAACTCTGAACAAAGGCTGCCAGGCCTCAAAGGTGTGTAAGCAGACCCATCACCCGACGGCGCCAACTACAAACTCCACCTGGTATCCAATAAACGATTCCCACGCACACAAAGGGGCAGGAAAACACAGCCCCAAACCAGGGGAGACTCAAAGCTGAGATCAGGGAATCAGCAGACAAAGTTTAAGAACGGTGACTACAGACATGCTCTGTAGAACCGGGTAATGGGCAGAGGCTAGAACAGTTTGGAGAGCTTAAAGACAGGAAAATGAGGGAAAGTTTGGAACTTCCCAGAGACTTGCTGAATGGCTGTGATTCAAATGCTGATAGTGACATGGACAGTGAATTCCAGGCTGAGGTGGTCTCAGATGGAGATGAGGAACTCAATGGGAATGGGGGCAAAGGTCACTCTTGCTATGCTTTAGCAGAGGACTGACAACATTGTGGCCCTGCTCTAGAAATCTGTGGAGCTTTGAACTTGAGAGAGATGATTTAGGGCACCTGGTGGAAGAAATTTCTAAGCACTAAAGCGTTCAAGAGGTGACCTGGCTGCTTCTAAAAGCCTATGCTCGCTTGCATCAACAAAAAAATGACCTGAAACTGGAACTGACATTTAAAAGGGAAGCAGAGTGTCAAAGCTTGGAAAATTTGCAGCCCAGCCATGTGGTAGAAAAGAAAAAATCATTTTCTGGGGAGGAATTCAAGAAGGCTGCAGACATTACATAACTAAAGACGAGTCAAATGTTAATAGTCAAGACAATGGAGAAAATACCTCAGAGACATTCAAAGACCTCTGCGCAGTTGCTGCTCAGGCAGGCCTGATGGTCTACGAGGGAAAGAAGGTTTCGTGGCCAGGCCCAGGGCCCCAATACTCTGTGAAGCATTGGACATGGTGCCATGGTGCTCTGTGTTCCAGCCATGGCTAAAGGGACCAAGGTACAGCTTGGGCCAATGCTTCAGAGAGTGCAAGCCCCAAGCCTTGGCAGCTTCCACGTGGTGTTGGGTCTGTGGGAAGGCAGAAGGCAAGAGGCTGAGGTTGGGAACCTCCACCTAGATTTCAGAGGATGTATGGAAAAGCCACGGTGTCCGGGCAGAAGTCTGCTGCAGGGGCAGGGCCTTCACGGAGAACCTCTGCTAGGGCAGTGCAGGGGAGAAATGTGAGGTTGGAGGCCTCACCCCACACAGAGTCCCCACTGGGGCACTGCCCAGTGCAGCTGTGACAAAAGTGCGACCGTCCCCCAGACCCCAGAATGGTACATCTGACAGCCTGCACCATATCATCTGGAACAGCTACAAGCACTCAACACCAGTCTGGGAAAAGAGCCACAGGGGCTGTACCCTACAGAGTCACAAGGGCAGGGCTGCCCACGGCCGTGGGAGCCCATCCCTTGCATCAGTGTGGCCTGGATGTGAGACAAGGAATCAAAGAAGATTATTTGGGGGCCTCCAGATGTAATGACTGCCCTGCTGGGTTTCAGATTTGCAGCCTGCAGCCCCTTTGTTTGGCTGATTTCTCCCTCTGGGGATGGGTCTATTTACCCAATGCCTGTACCTAATCTGTATCTTGGAATTAACTCACTTGTTTTTGATGTTACAGGCTCACAGGCAGAAGGAACTTGCTTTGTGTCAGATAAGACTTTGGACTCTGGACTTCTGAGTTAATGCTGGAATGAGTTAAGACTTTGGGGCAACCGTTGGGAAGGCATGATTGTGTTTTGCAATGTCAGAAGGACAAGAGATTTGAGAAGAGTCAGGGGCAGAATGATATAGTTTGGCTCTGTATTCCCACCCACATCTCATGTTGAATTGTAATTCCCAATGTTAGGGGAGGGTCCTGGTGGAAGGATCATGGGGATGGATTTCCCCCTTGCTGTTCTCTGTTCTCACGATAGTGAGTGACTTCTCATGAGATCTGGTTGTTTAAAAGCACTTCCCCCTTTGCACTCTCTCCTGCTCTGCCATGTGAAGACATGCATGCTTCTCCTTCATCTTCTGCCATGACTGTAAGTTTCCTGATGCCTCTCAGCCAGCCTGAGGAACTGTGAGTCAATTAAACCTCTTTCCTCCACCAATGACCAGTCTCAGGTGGTTCTTTACAACAGTGTGAGGACAGACTAACACACCACAGCACATCAGCACCAAGCTGCTGAAAAGTAGTAATAAGGTCAAAATCTCAGAAGCGCTGAGAAAAACAGCCACTGTGCAGAAAGGTGCTGTCACAGCAGCCTGGGGCCAGGGTCCCCTGGAAGGCGAGGCCAGTCACGGCTGGCGTCTGGGGTGACAATCCCGTGCTAGGGATTGTTCACAGCTCCAACGACAGGAACAGAGCGGTTTATGCTAAAGCTCACCTTCCCTCCGGGGTCTGGATTTTGGTACCTGCCTGGCAAGGGGGTGCCCTATGACCAGACCCCAGTGACCCTGGGCACCAAGTCTCTGATGAGCTTCCCTGGTGGGCATTTCACACGTGTTCTCACAGCTCACTCCTGGGAATTAAGCACGTCCCACATGCCTCTGCTGGGAGTGGATCTCGGCCTCACACTGGATTCCCTTGGATGTCACCCACACTCTTGTCCCTCCTCTGCTGCCGTTGGCGCCCATCCCCTATAATAAATCATGGCCATAAGTGCCTGAACAGAGCCAGTGGAGACAGGTGGAATGTCACCATGGGAACCAGTGGGACCCATGGATCCAGGCTCCGCAAATGCCGCTGGAGGTCAGAACAGCTGGGAGGCGCTGCACAGGCAGCCTCCCAGGTGAGGGCTCAGTCTCCAGGACTGCCCCACCGGCTGATGCCAACTGAAAGCCACACACAATCCACACAAACCACAACTTCCCAACACGAGCCACACAGACCACAACTTCTCAACACACAAGTCACACAAGACAACCTCCCAACATGTGAGCCCCACAGATCACGACCTCCCAACACGTGAGTCATGCAAACCACAACTTCCCAACACATAAGCCACACAGACCACAGCAACTTCCCAACACGCAAGCCATGCAGACCACAACCTCCCAACATATAAGCCACACAGACCACGGCAGCTTCCCGACATGCAAGCCATGCAAACCACAACTTCCCAACACATAAGCCACATAGACCACAGCAACTTCCCAACACATGAGCCACACAGACCACAACCTCCCAACACACAAGCCACACAAACAACCTCCCAACACATGAGCCACGCAGACTACAACTTCCCAACATATGAGCCACACAGACAACCTCCCAACACGTGAACCATGCAGACTACAGCAACTTTCCAACACGTGAGCCACACAAACCACAACTTCCCAACACACAAGCCACACAGACCACAACTTTCTAACACATGAGCCGTGCAAACCACAACCTCCAAACACATAAGCCACACAGACCACAGCAATTTTCCAACACACGACCCATGCAGACCACAACCTCCCAACACACGAGCCACACAAACAAATTCCCAACACATGAGCCATGCAGACCACAAATCCCCAACACATAAGCCACACAGACCACAGCAACTTCCCGACACGTGTGCTATGCAAACCACAACCTCCCAACATGCGAGCCAAGCAGACCACAACCTCCCAACACACAAGCCACGTAGACCACTGCAACTTCCCAGCAGGCGCAGGCAAACAGAAGCAGACGCCTCTGAAATGCCCCCACTTCAGCATTCTTTACATCCCACCCCATGTGCATTTTGAAGACTTAATATGAAAAAAACCATAAAGTTCAATTTAATGTTTTCTACAGACTACATGTTGAAACAAAACGTTGGATATAGAAGTGAAATAAAACCTGCCGGGATTAATGTCACCTGCATTGCTCTACTTCTCTTATCAGGGCTAGTAGAAAGCCTGAGACTGCAGACAGCCTGTGCTGTTCCATTGGAGACACTGGGTCTAGAATGTCTCCTGCCAGAAGGAGAGTGCAGTCAGCTGAGTGGGCTCCACCATTACACAGACCATCTATGGCAGGAGCCACGGGAACAGGGTCAGTGGCCTATCATGGACCATCTGTCGGATCCAACACCAGCCCACAGACCCCATGAGCCAGGTCCCTCGGCCCGTGAGCCCGGCGCACTCACTTGATCTTGCTGAAGACGATGTCCATGTCGGTGACCGTTGCGTTCCTGCCGTCGATTACCTGGCAGTCCTTGCACAGCTTTGACCAGTTCTTGCCGTGCATCTCCCTCCCGGTGGCCCTGGTGCCCCCGTGCACCATGAAACGCCGGAAGGCCTCCTCCAGGGCACTGAGCTCGGGGGCCTTGGCTGCCCCCTCACCGGCACCCTCTGACTCCAGCAACAGCCTCTTGGCCGCCCGGTCCTTTGAGGGGTCCCCCGGGGACTTGGGGGCCGTCTTGTTGGCAGCTTTGGTGGGCTTGGCCTTGTCAGCCATGTTGCTGTGGAGGAAGGAGAGGAGAAAGGTGTCACCCAGGCCATGTCCCCACTGACCTGGGTGCAGCCCAGGAGACCCGCCATACCAACGAGCATCAGGACGTGGCTGAGACAGGCAGGCCCTCTCAGGGTGACGTGGCGAGGGCTGAGACGGGCAGGCCCTCCCGGGGAGACGTGGCGAGGGCTGAGACGGGCAGGCCCTCCCGGGGAGACGTGGCGAGGGCTGAGACGGGCAGGCCCTCCCGGGGTGACGTGGCGAGGGCTGAGACGGGCAGGCCCTCCCGGGGAGACGTGGCGAGGGCTGAGACGGGCAGGCCCTCCCGGGGAGACGTGACGAGGGCGGAGACGGGCAGGCCCTCCCGGGGAGACGTGCGAGGGCTGAGACGGCAGGCCCTCCCGGGGAGACGGGCTGAGTGCGCCCTCCCGGGGAGACGTGGCGAGGGCTGAGACGGGCAGGCCCTCCCGGGGAGACGTGGCGAGGGCTGAGACGGGCAGGCCCTCCCGGGGAGACGGGGCGAGGGCTGAGACGGGCAGGCCCTCCCGGGGAGACGCGGCGAGGGCTGAGACGGGCAGGCCCTCCCGGGGAGACGTGGCGAGGGCTGAGACGGGCAGGGCCCTCCCGGGGAGACGTGGCGAGGGCTGAGACGGGCAGGCCCCCCCGGGGCGACGTGGCGAGGGCTGAGATGGGCAGGCCCTCCCGGAGCTGGGCGTGAGGCCCCTCAGACCCTCGGAGCCAGCTGCCCTGGAGGCATGCGTGTCCAGCTGCTGGGCAGAGCGGAGCCAAGCAAGGCCTTGCCCACTGCCGTCATTGGGCCAAGGACTCCCTAAGCTAGATAAAGCCAGCAGCATGCAGAGCCCAGGGTGGGAGCTGAGCTGGTGCCAGGGGCTCCAGGCCGAGCAGGCTCAGGGTGTGACTGGCAGCATCACAGCCCATCCCGGGTCCTCCCCGCTGCCACACTTTTCCACTGCCCCTCCTGTGGACGCCTGCTCTGCAGCTCTGGGGGACACCTGAGGACCACACCCTCCCCGGGCTCCGTGACCATGACAGGACGCCTTCCTCCGGGAGGGTCCACAGCGGTCCTGCGACAGCCGCTCCCACCCCAGTGCAGAGCCTCTGACCGTAGATGGAGGTTTGGGCTGGGGAGGGGGTGGTGTGTGATGGCCCTGGGGGCACCTGAGGATGCTCTGCCCAGGTGCCCTGGGCCTGCCGAGCCCACGGTGCCCCAGCCAGGGGAAGGGACTGCGGCTGTGCAGGGTTGAGGCAGTGGTGGGGCACCGGCGTCGGGGCGCAGGGACGCCCTCTGGACTTTGCAAGGCGCCCACCCCCAGAGCAGGCGGCTGGGCTGTGGGGTTGAGAAGACTGAGGGGTGCTGCCCAGGGAGGGTTCGGGGACGCAGGGCTATGCCACAGGGTGGGGCTGCCGAGGCCGCCTCCCCACCACGCATGGTGAGACCCAGTCAGGCCCTGAAGGACTCAGAGCGAGGTGCTGGGCTCTGCACCACAGCCGCTTCCCCTAGGGGGCCAGATGCCAGGTCGGCCGTCAGCACTGCGCTGAGAGCTGAACGTGGCCTCGGCCCACAGACACAAGAGCCAGTGGGAGGGTCCGTGCCGAGGACACAGGTGCATGTCCCAACCCTGGGACTCACGGAGCCCTCTCAGATCTGGAGTTCTCAGCACCAGTCATGGCCAAAGTGTGGCTCTGTCATCCTGGGGGTCCTGAGTGTGGCCCCTGCTGACCTTGAGATCCCACAAATTCCCCCAAAACAGCTGTAAAAAATACCAGGGGCACTCCCTACACTGAGGACCTTAAGAGCCTCAGGCCCCTCCCATTCACCCCTTTCCCTGGAAGGCACCGAAAATGCAGATGCCAACCCAGCGGAGGATGCAGGGGCAGGACCCAGTCAGGGCAGGACCACGTAGGGGCAGGATCCTCATGGGGGCAGGGCCGCGTCGGGGCAGGATCCCGGTGGGGGCAGGACCACGTGGGGGCAGGATCCTGGTGGGGGTGGGGCCACCTGGGGTCAGGATCCTGGGGGTAGAAGGGCCGGGTCAGGTGTTGAGCCAGGAACAGTTTCCCGTTTTATCGCTGACACCATTTCTTTGTCTGAAACAGGAGCTTCTCACAGGCCTGGCCTGTGTTTCCACTGGGCCTCTGCAGCAGGGAACACTGGGCAGGAGGAGCGGTTGCAAAATTCCCAGAAGCAATGGTGGGTTTTGTGAGCACCCAGAACAGTGGTGGGCGTGCGGGTCAGAGGAAAAGAACCTTCTGGGATGCTTCAAATTCAGGGCTGCGTTCTGTGGTCTTATCGCCTGTGGGGACGCGCCTGAACAAAGACCCTTATTCACACACCTCAGTGAGTCATCTGAGAACCTGCACCCCGTGGGACCCGCCTGGGAGCAAAGGGATGAGGGAAGCCCCTCGGCGCCGCCTTCAGGGCTCGCGCAGGACGTCCCGCCCATCAGCATGTGCTTTGCACGAGTTTTTAATAAGCCTGGAGGTTGGCCTTGGAAGGCTGAGCGGGACATAAAGCGTCCTGCCCTCGTGAGGCCTTCAGTGGGGCAGGTGAAAAACAAACACACAAGTAATGAAACATCAGGCAGCGAGGAGTGAAGAGGAGAAACTGAGGCAGGTCAGAGGGAGGCCAGCAGGCAATTTCAGACCCGGCGGAAGAGGATGCGTGTGAGCAGAGATCCAAGCAGGCGGGAGTCACGGTGCGTGAGAACGGTCCAGCGCACGGCCCCTGCGCCTAGGTACCCCTGCGCCCCTGCTGGGCAGGCACCACCTTTGCTGGGCTCAGCCCCTCTCAGCACAGCAAGCAGCATGAGATGGCACGAGCGAGAGCGCTGTGGGGGTCGCGGGGGAGAAGGCAGAAAGGAATAGGGGTCAGGCCATCGCCAGATCTACTGAAGACAGACACTGGCTTCAAACGTTCTGAGGAAAAATGCTTCCGGCCGGGACTTGGATACCCTCGTCCACTGTCCCCACTCAGGCTGAGGGGAGGGAGGCCACCTGCAGTGGGTGTGAGCTCAGAGACGTGGCCATACCCCCTGCAGAGGTGCTTGGTGACTGGGCTTCCCAGGAAGACGAGGGTGACAGCCGTCAACAGCCGACAAGAAGGAGTAGATGCAGGAACCCACGGCCGTCACGGGAGTGAGGCCTCGGGCGCTTGGGAGGGCCAAGGACCAGGCCAGGCGGTTCTGGAGGGAAAAGCGGAACCCGTCCCAACTCAGCCCCAGCCTTTCTGCACCAAAGGGGTGGAGCGGTGCCGACCTCAGACGCCGGCTGCCAGAAATGCTTCCAGAGCCGGCTCTGCGTGGGGTGCACGCTCAGGGATCTCACACGGGGACTTGCCTCAGAGCCCATCGGAGCTTCGCTGTTCTAGGTTCTTGTAGTTTTGTTTTACCTCAAACAGGCATTAGCTTAACAAAATATTTTTTTTAAGGTTTTTAAACTAAAATAGACAGAATGAATTAGGTGTGACGTGCTGCTGTCAAAGACAGCCAGGCTGCTGCTGGGTCTGGAGGAGAAGGACGCGGCTGCAAACCACGAGCAGGAGCAGAGGAGACGGGAGTCGCACTGTCTGGATCGCTTCATTAGACCCATGTGCTGTTTCCACAATGACGGTAATAGAACACATTTAATTTTAAGAGAACGTGGAGGTGTCAGAGGGACAATGAGCCTGGGCGGGCACCTCTCCCTTGGCGCTCACCATCAAGCATAGTATGCGGCTGTGCCAGCTACTTCTCCTTAGACGGGTGGAGGTCAGGCGTCCTCCACTTTCCCACAGTTTCTGGACGCAGCGCACCTGAGCCCTGGGTGCAGACCCTCACAGCGTTTCTCCTAGAGGCTCTGCTTTGTCACTGTGAGGGTAAAGAAGGTCGTGTAGCAGAAGAGACTCCAGGAAGACAAACTACTCATCCAGGGGTCAAAGGACAAGCTCCCAGGCATGCACCCACCATCTCCAGGCGTGTGCCGTGAGCCCCCAGGGGGTTGCTCTGCACTCCCAGGCCTGTGCCCACCATCCCAGTTGTGCCCTGAACTCCCAGGCCTGTGCCCACCACCCCAGCTGTGCCCTGTACTCCCAGGCCTGTGGCTTGTATGCAGCTGTGCACCTGCATGCTCTCCCACTGGCCGGCACCTCCCTGGTAGGAGGGACATGCCCAGCCCTGCCCTGACCCAGGTGCCTGCTCACAGCACATGCCCCTTCCCTGGCCAGACCCCATGGGAGTCCAAATGGGGCCTGGCCAGGACCTGCTGGAGGCTGAGCCCACCCCACTCGCGCCCCCATCCCCAAGGCCTCCCCAGGGAGTCAGGATGGTGCCTATGGGTCACCCACAGGTGTGAACCAGACTGTGTTGTCCAACTGGCATTTTCAAAACAGGCTTGGAGAGGGCAGAAGACAAGGGCAGAGGTGACACCACAGATCTCAAAGCGGGGCAGGCAGAGGCAGACCCCAGAGGGTGGCTGTCCTGGGGAACGAAGCGTCCTCACTGGCCGGGGAACACCTGCCCCAGGTGCATCGCCAGTTCCAAGGACTTGGCCACCCAGGCGGAGCTTCGTCCCAGACACCCCAGGCCACCTTGCCCCCAACCCCATGGGCTGTCCCTGTTCCCAAAAGTCCCCACAGAAAATCAACTGGGCCCAATTTGTCAGAATGAATCTCCTGGGAAACGCCTTAAGACTGGATGCTGGACTGCCCGAAGCCAAACTTACAGAAAAGCTGACAGAACAGAATTGATAGGGCTGGAGAAACAGCAGCCGGCCCTCTTATCACAGAGCTGTCCAGGGGCTGGAAACCCGGGTGTCCACGTGGCATCAGTAAGCAGGGCCAGGGGCAGTCACTAGAACTGACCAGGGCTCTGTCACTAGGACCAGGGGTCTCTCACTTGGGCCAGAGGATTCTCACTAGAACCTGGGGTCTGTCAGTCACCAGAGCCGGGGCCTGTCCCTTGGGCCTGGAGCCTGTTACTAGGACCTGGAGTCTGTTACTAGGACCTGGAGCCTGTTACTAGGACCTGGAGCCTGTTACTAGGACCTGGAGCCTGTTACTAGGACCTGGAGCCTGTTACTAGGACCTGGAGCCTGTTACTAGGACCTGGAGCCTGTTACTAGGGCCAGGGTTTTGCACCTTCGGCCTGGAGCCTGTTACTAGGACTTGGGGTCTGTCACTAGTGTCAGGGGCCTGTCCCTTCAGCCTGGAGCCTGTTACTAGGGCCTGGGGTCTGTCACTAGGGCCAGTTGCTGTTTTAAAGGTAGCAGCAGCCTCGTTGCTCCCTTGTTCACTGCCCACGCCCACGGGGGGGTGGCGCCTACAGAGCCCACGCGACCGCTCTCGGGGTGGCTGAGCCTTGCTGTCAGAGGCTGGTGGACAGGCCATGCTCACATAACAGGAGTGCCGGGTTAGAGGTTGAGGCAGGAGCCACGGAGCCAGTGGGAGCCACCACCCGCCTCAGCTCCTCACCCCTCCCTGGGGCCTGAGATCCCAGAGTCGGTCCTCGGCCCTGCTCAGGCTTTGGCCTCCCTGGGAACCTCTGTCCTGGTCGCAGGTGTCCTGCAGGCCCCCTGGGTTGTGCTGGGCTGGACCAGGCCGGGAAGTGACCTCTGACAGCTCCAACTGCCCTGGAGAAGCCACCAGCAGCTTCTCCAGAACAAGACTCTCCCTTGGGCTGTGACTGCATGAGGCCATCGGGTCCAAGGGAGATGGGGAGGGGCTGCACTCCTTCAAGGATGAGAAGACTGAGGCGCAAGCAGCTGTCCCACCATGGGCCAGGGAACAAGGCAGCTCCAGGCCTGCCATGCCCAGGATGGACACCGCACCGCCCCTGCCAGCCCCCACTCCTTATTTCAGAGCCCACTTGAGCACAGAGTGCAGGTGGCTGTGCAGCGGTGCCACTGACTTCATTTCTATTGTTTTTCAACTTTTACTTCCTCCTCCTCTTCAGAGACAGGAGACAGTAAGAGAAATGGCTTCTCTCCTCACCCATACGGGTGCTTGCTGCTCGTGGCCCCAATGACTGCTGACTGAGGACTGATGGCCAGAGGGAGGCAGCGGGTATGTGAAGTTGCCTGGCAGGTGCGGCTGTTGGTGGCATTCCCTGGGCAGAGGCCACGTTGGACATTTGTGAACAAATGAGCAGGTTGGGATTACAGGTTATGGAATCTGGGAAATGTGGTCTGTGACGCCATGCGCCCTGGGGGATCACGTGGAGCCCACATGGGCGGCGACCTTTGATCATACCAAGAAGTCAGACGTGGGACACAGAGCCCGCATGGAGGAACGCACGCACCAATCCCTTCCCTGAGCTGCACTGAACGGGGAAAGGGCTCCAGGTGGCCTTCACTGCTGGGCTTAAAGAGGGGTTAAGAACCTCCCTTCCCTTCCAGAACCTCACTTTTCAACGACGTCAGCACAACTGGGGTCCTCAGAGGAGGCGCTCACCCTTCCACAATGGAAGGGAGAAGCCCGGCTTTCTCAACGGATGAGGCTGCAGAAGGCAGTTGGTATGATGCAAAGACAGAAAGCTGCTGCCTGCTCCCACTCTTTTGAAAGATTTTTTATATTTCTTCCCCAAAGAAAGTCATGCATTTGGACATTCAGACATTAAATTACAATTCACAATTAAGTAGTGCTTGCACAGTTAAAGGAGAAACCTGGAACTCAGAACAGTCTTAATTTTTGTATCAGGAAATAAGATTTAGGGACAGCTGATGTTTTTCTTAATTCTTTTTCTGAGAACCGCGTGCCACTTTCCTGCAGGGCACTGCCCTTCCCCAGGTGTGATTCCAGGGGGCTGCAGACTACAGAACCCTCCCCTCCCCTGGATCCAGTAGGGCCAATCAAAGCCATTCCCAGGCAGAGCCCTGCAGCGCTGGGGAGGGGCTGCCCAACTGAGGAGGTGCTGCTGAGTTGATGTGCCCTGGAGGCCCTGGCGGGGAGATGGCCTGGAGGTGAAATGCCCAGGATGGGGAAGCCCTGGGCAGGGGAAGCCCTAGGGAGGGAGAAGCCCTGGGTGGAAGAACCCTGCGGGTGGGGGATGCACTAGGGGGCTGGATGCACTGGGGAGGGGAAATCCCCTGGGGGGGATACACTGGGTAGGGGAATTACCTGGGGAAGGGGATACCCTGGGTGGAGATTCCATGTGGGGAGGAAGCCCTGGGTGGGGGATGCCCTGGGTGGGGAATCCTTGTGGGGATTGTCCTGGGTGGTGGAGCCTTGGGGAAGGAATGGCCTAGGGGGTGGCTCTGGGAGGGGTAGCTCTGGGAGGTAGATATATTGGGAGGGGGATGTCACCTTAGGGGGATACCTGTTGCTGATGCCCTAGGAGGGAAGCCCTGTGAGGGAGATCATCAGGGTGGGGGGTGCCATGGGTGGGAGATGCAGTGAGTGGAAGCTGTCCTGGGTGGGTGTTCTACTGTGTGGGGGATCACCTGGGTGGGAGCTGCCCCAGGTGGGGGATCATGCAGGTGGGGGATCATCTGGGTGGGGTAGGCCCTGGGTGGGGGATCATCTGGGTGGAGGCTGCCCTGGGTGGAAGATCATATCACGGGGATGTGGTGGGTTATGGCCCTGTGGCACCCCCTAACACACACACACCAAGAAGAAGGTGGTCTCCCTAGGAGGAGGATCCACGCAGGGCAGCTTAAGGTTTGGCTCGTGGATGCCGGGGACCAGGTCTGAGCCCCAGATGTGGCTGGGCCTGACCCAGGCAGCTCCACCCCTTCCTTCCCAGGAAACATCTTTTGCCCCAGCAGCAGGAACTAGGCGTGTGTAGATTCTGCTGCCTGATCCTGGCTCCTGGCTGAGGGTTTGTGGGCTCAGATGGGACTTGACACCCGGCCGCAACCCTCCTGGGCGCAGCCTTCTGGACCCCCAGCCCAGGCAGAGGCAATGAGCGACTCTCCTCACCCAGAGTGTTTTCCCGAAGGCGCTTCTGCCTGAGGGCACCAGGCTGGGCCAGGTACTGCAGGGCACTGACCAGCACTGGCCTGGGGGCCCCAAGAGCCCAATGGCATCCCTCTCACACACTCCTCCTGTCTCACCACCAGCTATAAACAGACTCGGCTCTGCTGGCACGGTGGCATGGAGGAAGCTTTTAATTCTCAGCAGGGAGTGGCCTCCACAGGCCTGGGAGGGAACAGACTGCCTGCTCTCCAGAGAGCTCCCCAGTCTCCATCTGCGATGGGTGATCCTAATTTTCTTCAGGCAGTTCTCCTGAGCCCTGTGTGTGGCGCTTTGGCCTTTGTGCCCCGGAGGCCTCCTGCAGCCCCTCCCTCCAGGCCCTGCCCAGCCGGGTGCACGAACCCTGTTGATGGATTCCCAGGCCTAGGGCAGCCACTGCCAGTGTGAGGCTTGCAAATTAGGGTAGAGGGGTCAAAAGGAAGCCCCTTTTAGACCGTTTCTATGAGCATTTCTATGCTCATTTCCACAATGAGCATTTATAACCTTGTATAATCGTTAAAACATGTATTGCAACTTCAGGGAATTTGGGAAGATGGACCAACCGCAGCTGTAAGATTAAAATGCAGCCAGTGACCAGCTGAGTTTCCTCCACGCACACGCAGTCCAGTCCCCATGACTTCATGCTTTGTGAAGATGCAGAGCGAGTTCATGCCGGCGCCTTTCGGAATCAGGGATCCCATTAGAAACCATGAAAGCTGCAGACCCCTCCCGGGAAAACGCACACACCCTCCTGGAGCTCGCCTTCTGCAGCCGCTCCTGGAGCCCGCCCCTCCCCCACAGGCCCTCTGAGGATCACGTGGTGGGGAGGCGCTGGCACCCAGCTGCTGACAGGCACGAGAGCCCAGTTAAAGGTGCCGGCATCAGGCTGCAGCTGCCTCACTCCCCTCCACTTCCTGCCCCTTCCAGGCCTCCGTCCAGCCCCATCTCCTAGTCCCAGGCCACAGGGAGCTGGGTCACCTGCCAGGGGCAGGGGCTGGCTGGACGCGGGGGAGACCTCTCCCCCAGAGAAGTCAAGCAGGGAGGGTGGCCGAGGTGGGCTGAGGGGCCCAGTCCTCTATGGGTCTCCCAGGGGCTCTGCATGCAGAAGAGCCAATAAACATGCCAGGTGGATCAGCGATGACACTGAGAGGGAAAGCAAACCCCCATCCAAACAGCAGCCCCCAACCCCCATCCAAACAGCAGCCCCCAACCCCCATCCAAACAGCAGCCCCCCAACCCCCATCAAACAGCAGCCCCAACCCCCATCCAAACAGCAGCCCCCAACCCCCATCCAAACAGCAGCCCCCCAGAACCCATCCAAACAGCAGCCCCCAACCCCATCCAAACAGCAGCCCCCCAACCCCCATCCAAACAGCCCCCCAACCCCCATCCAAACAGCAGCCCCCCAACCCCATCAAAACAGCAGCCCCCAACCCCCATCAAACAGCAGCCCCCAACCCCCATCCAAACAGCAGCCCCCAACCCCCATCCAAACAGCAGCCCCCCAGACCCCATCCAAACAGCAGCCCCCAACCCCCATCCAAACAGCAGCCCCCCAACCCCCATCAAACAGCAGCCCCCCAACCCCATCAAAACAGCAGCCCCCCAACCCCATCAAAACAGCCCCCAACCCCCATCAAAACAGCAGCCCCCCGACCCCATCCAAACAGCACCGCCCCCAACCCCCATCAAAACAGCAGCCCCCAAATCCCCATCAGAACAGCAGCCCCCAAATCCCCATCAGAACAGCAGCCCCCAAATCCCCATCAGAACAGCAGCCCCCCCCCCAACCCCATCAAACAGCAGCCCCCCAACCCCCATCAAAACAGCAGCCCCCAACCCCCATCAAAACAGCAGCCCCCCGACCCCATCCAAACAGCAGCCCCCAACCCCCATCAAAACAGCAGCCCCCCAACCCCATCAAAACAGCAGCCCCCAAATCCCCATCAGAACAGCAGCCCCCCAACCCCATCAAAACAGCAGCCCCCCCAACCCCATCAAAACAGCAGCCCCCAACCCCCATCAAAACAGCAGCCCCCCAGACCCCATCCAAACAGCAGCCCCCAACCCCCATCCAAACAGCAGCCCCCAAATCCCGATCAGAACAGCAGCCCCCCAACCCCACCAAAACAGCAGCCCCCAAACCCCCATCAAAACAGCAGCCCCCAAATCCCCATCAGAACAGCAGCCCCCCCGACCCCATCAAAACAGCAGCCCCCAAACCCCCATCAAAACAGCAGCCCCCCAACCCCATCAAAACAGCAGCCCCAACCCCATCCAAACAGCAGCCCTCGAACCCCCATCAAAACAGCAGCCCCCAACCCCCATCAAAACAGCAGCCCCAACCCCGATCCAAACAGCAGCCCCCGAACCCCCATCAAAACAGCAGCCCCCCAGACCCCATCAAAACAGCAGCCCCCAAACCCCCATGAAAACAGCAGCCCCAGACCCCATCAAAACAGCAGCCCCCAAACCCCCATCAAAACAGCAGCCCCCAAAATCCCCATCAGAACAGCAGCCCCCCCAGACCCCATCAAAACAGCAGCCCCCAAACCCCCATCAAAACAGCAGCCCCAACCCCCCTATCAAACAGCAGCCCCCAACCCCCATCAAAACAGCAGCCCCAACCCCCATCCAAACAGCAGCCCCCGAACCCCCATCAAAACAGCAGCCCCCCAGACCCCATCAAAACAGCAGCCCCCAAACCCCCATGAAAACAGCAGCCCCCAGACCCCATCAAAACAGCAGCCCCCAAACCCCCTATCAAAACAGCAGCCCCCAAATCCCCATCAGAACAGCAGCCCCCCAGACCCCATCAAAACAGCAGCCCCCAAACCCCCATCAAAACAGCAGCCCCAACCCCCCTATCAAACAGCAGCCCCAACCCCCATCCAAACAGCAGCCCCCGAACCCCCATCAAAACAGCAGCCCCCAGACCCCATCAAAACAGCAGCCCCCAACCCCCATCAAAACAGCAGCCCCCCAGACCCCATCCAAACAGCAGCCCCCCAACCCCCATCCAAACAGCAGCCCCCCAACCCCCTCCAAACAGCAGCCCCCCAACCCCCATCCAAACAGCAGCCCCCCAACCCCATCAAAACAGCAGCCCCCCAACCCATCAAAACAGCAGCCCCCCAACCCCATCAAAACAGCAGCCCCCAACCCCCATCAAAACAGCAGCCCCCCAGACCCCATCCAAAGCAGCCCCCAACCCCCATCCAAACAGCCCCCCAACCCCCATCAAAACAGCAGCCCCCCAACCCCATCAAAACAGCAGCCCCCCAACCCCATCAAAACAGCAGCCCCAACCCCCATCAAAACAGCAGCCCCCCAGACCCCATCCAAACAGCAGCCCCCAACCCCCATCAAAACAGCAGCCCCCCAACCCCATCAAAACAGCAGCCCCCAAATCCCCATCAGAACAGCAGCCCCCCAACCCCATCAAAACAGCAGCCCCCAACCCCATCAAAACAGCAGCCCCCAACCCCCATCAAAA
>NW_022143336.1:0-71718 GCF_007565055.1 Rhinopithecus roxellana
AAAAAAAAAAAAAAAAAAGAAAATGACCTTAACACTACAGAAAATGTGCAGAAACACCATGTTGAGTGTGTGATGGGCTTACTGAACAGCAGCTGCAGCAGCGGGACTTGTAACAGAGAAAGAAAACTATGGCAGTGTACAAAATCAGAGTGATGTGTAAGACAAAAACCACTGTTAGTGAGGCAGATGACCCTGGAGGAATCATTTTGAAAAGCATCTGGCAGAATGCCTCTCCTCCCTAGAGGACCGCTTCCTGGTCCCTCAGCTGCATCTGAGGTTTCTTCTCACCTAAAAAATGAAACATGGGCCGGGCACAGTGGCTCAAGCCTGTAATCCCAGCACTTTGGGAGGCCCAGACGGGCAGATCACGAGGTCAGGAGATTGAGACCATCCTGGCTAACACAGTGAAACCCTGTCTCTACTATACATAGAAAAAAAATAGCTGGGCGTGGTGGCGGCCCCTGTAGTCCCAGCTACTCAGGAGGCTGAGGCAGGAAAATGGCATGAACCTCGGAAGCAGAGCTTGCAGTGAGCCGAGATTATGCCACTGCACTCCAGCCTGGGCAACAGAGCGAGACTCCGTCTCAAAAAGAAAAAAAGAAACACGGACCAGGTGCAGTGGCTCATGCCTGTAATCCCAGCACTTTGGGAGGCCGAGACAGGCAGATCACTTGAGGTCAGGAGTTCAAGACTAGCCTGACCAACATGGTCAGGCTGTAATCCCAGCTACTTGGGAGGCTGAGGCGGGAGAATCACTTGAACCTGGAAGGTGGAGGTTGTAGTGAGCCGAGATCGCACCATTGCACTCCAGCCTGGGCAACAAGAGCGAAACACTGTCTCAAAAAAACAAAAGAGCCGGGCGCGGCGGCTCACGCCTGTGATCCCAGCACTTTGAGAGGCCGAGACGGGCGGATCACGAGGTCAGGAGAGCGAGACCATCCTGGTTAACACAGTGAATCACCCACCCATCCACTCAGCCTCTACCATTAATCCACATATCCATCCCTCCACCCATCTACCCATCCATCCATCCATGCATTCATCCTACCTTCCATCCATCCATCTGTCCCTCCATTCCCCCAATCATCCATCCTTTCACCTACTCATCTGTCTCCATCCCGTATCACTCATCCGCCCATCCATCAGTTCATCTGTCTCCCTCCTGTATCACTCATCCGCCCATCCATCAGTTCATCTGTTCACACACTCGTCTATTTATCCAACAAATTTCTCTCACTCAGCAGCCTTCTCTCTGCCAGGTCCATGCAGGGCGTCTCTGAGGTTGATGACAGAGTCAAGGCAGAGCCAGTCCATCTCAAGGGTGCTGAGGACCTTATAACTGGGCATCATCCCGGCTCTTTGATCTGGAATCAGGCCACCCTTGGCCCGTATGAGGATAGCAGCCATGGCAATATGGAGAAGGCAAAACATTCCTTGCCACTTGCCATTTTCATGATGGCCAAGAGAGACAGGGCTTCTCTGCTAGAACAAGGGAAAGGGCCTCCTGCTGCAAGGCAGGCCAGTCAGGGCAGAGGTTGGAGAGAGGGATGGGGCTAATGCCCACTGCCCTGCCCACAGGACATCCAGAAGAAGCGTCAGAACAAAGACCTAACGGAGCTCCAGGCCCTCATCGACAGCCACTTTGAGGCCCAGAAGGAGGAAGAGGAGCTGACTGCTCTCAAGGACAGAATCATGAGTGGGGCAGTTCAGGTTGCCACAGGGGCTGGTGGGCACCCTTGGAGGAGCTGGGGGCAGGGCTGAGCAGACCGCCTTCTCTGGCCGTAGGAGAAGCACCGTGCAGAGAGCAGAGTAGCAGAGGTTTCATGCAGAGGAGAGGGAGCGCCAGAACAGACTGGTTGTCTTTTCTGCCTCATCAGCTAATGAGCCCCAGGCCCAAAGAAATGCAGGGTGCTGAGGCCTTCTCCTCCTGGGGTTCCATTGTCATTGGACCAAAGATCAGAGCCACTGACTAAGGACCCCACGCCCTGCAGAAACCCTTGCAAGAGAATAAATCCTGGCCTAAACCTGGAACTTCCTTCTAGGCAGTTTTTTTTTTTTTGAGACGGAGTCTCGCTGTCGCCCAGGCTGGAGTGCAGTGGCCGGATCTCAGCTCACTGCAAGCTCTGCCTCCTGGGTTTACGCCATTCTCCTGCCTCAGCCTCCCGAGTAGCTGGGACTACAGGCGCCCGCCAGCTCGCCCGGCTAGTTTTTTGTATTTTTCAGTAGAGACGGGGTTTCACCGTGTTAGCCAGGATGGTCTCGATCTCCTGACCTCGTGATCTGCCCGTCTCGGCCTCCCAAAGTGCTGGGATTACAGGCTTGAGCCACCGCGCCTGGCCCCTTTCCAGGCAGTTCTAAGCCAGGGTGGGTCTTTAAAGCCTGCCCAGAAGCACAGCACTCCCTTCATCCCTGAGTGTCTTGGGGGCAGGGTCTCCAATGAAGAAAAGGGTCAGAGAGGAGGAGGAGATCGCCTGAGGAGGGCAGAGAATGACCTGAAGAAGGTTCTGTCTTCCATGGGAGCCAAATACAGCAGCTATCTGGCCAAGGTGCATACCGCTGCTGGGAGCATGGTGGCAGTCTTCACCCTGGGCTACGCCCTGCGGTCTGTTGAGACCGAGTCCCTCTCTTTGGGCCTGTCCCCTACAGGCTGACCAGAAGGGAGGCGAGAAACAGATGGGAAACAAGATTCTTGCTGAGAGATGCAAGCCACTCAACGTCAACCACCTCAGTGAAGACAAAGTGAGGTGAGGGGTGGGTATTGCAGCGGTCAGCCCCAGGGGGTGGCCCTGCAGGGGCTGGTGACTGCTCCCCAGGTTGCCAAGGGCCGTGCTCCTCGGTGGCTGGAGGACTCCAGGGGCCTGGCCCTGCCTTTGAGGCTTATTCAGCGAAGCCTCACCACTTCCTCTGCCCCAAGGCCAAGGAGCCCTGGGGGACCCTGCACCGGCTGGAGACTGGTAAGTTCAAGTTTGGGGAGAAGATGAAACACCAGAAATATGATGTGAGTCCCGGCATCTCTGGCCCTGGGGCCCTAGCAGCTTTCACCCACCAGCCAGGGCAGCCACCTCCCTGCGTCCCTACCAAACTCTAGACCTGCCCACCCCAGGGCCCTGGGCCCTGAGAGGCCCACACAGGCTGTTGCCACTGACCTCTGGCTGAGGCTACTCTCCTGCTGGGGACTGTGGCCAGAGCCCATCCTCCTGGCTGGCCACGCAGCACCCTGAGTGATGACCCGGCCCCTGTGAGTGGCCTTGGTCATCCCTGCCATGATGACTATCATGGCGGGGCAGCCATGGCCGAGTGGACTCAGGGTCCATTTTTGAAGCCCTTTAAGCTCATAGAAAGTCCCCATCAACACCGAGCTCAGCTCCGGGGCACCGAGTCCGTCTGGTGTAGGCATCCTTTCCACAGAGCCTCCTCCACAAACCCAGACTCTGGCTTCCACCAGGGCCCCAGACACCTGCTTCCTCAGGGCAGGCAGAGGGGCGACACACTGCACCCGTAGCTGCGAAAGGGGGCATGCACTGTGACCCTCTGGGATGGAGACGAACCACCGTCCCATGCAGGCACCATTGCTGCAGGCCAAGCTGGGACTCAGGAGGCCAGCCTGCCCTAGGCAGCCTCAGGGGCTGGGGTACACATGGGAGCTAGGATGGAGGCTGAGCTGCTTCCCACCCTCCCAAACACCAGTATGGGCTCTAGGGGACAGGGGCAAATCTGAGGGTGATCTGTGTGCTCAGGGCAAATGCAGACACTCCAGCATCACCATCAAGGCCACGATATCCACCCTCCAGCACCACCCAGGGCCCCAGGGAGGGCAGCTGTGCCCACAGGGCCTGTGCTTCACCCAGGTGCAGCGGGTACGGGGTGACCAGTCCAAGCCAGCCAGCCCAGGTCATGCTGCGGCCACGGCCTGGGCACTGTGCTCCAGCTCTGGGAGCCCTGGTCATTCACTTCATGTGATGGGGGATCCCAGGCCTGCCCCAGCGTCCCTGTGAATGTGAAGTGACCCCCAAAGGGACAGGCTTTGGCCCTGCTCTCAGGCCTGCATGCCCCACACTCTACTCCCACACAAACTCACCCGAAGGCTTTGTGGGGAGGTGGAGGAAGGAGCCCCACTGTGAGACATCTCTATGTCCCCAGAGCTCCTCTGACACTGACAGTTGCTCTCTTCATTGGTTTGTATGTTTGTATAAAGTGCCCAGAACGGTGCCCAGCACACAGGAGGTGTGAGCCGTCATCATCACTGCTGTCATTGTCGTCACCGCTGTCACTGTCTTTCGGTTCTCTTTCCCAGGTGGCCTCTCAGGATCCCTCTTCTTGCCTCCAGTGACCTGGGGCCCTTCATGTCAGAACAGATGTGTCCTGCGATGCTCCGCACGTGAAACAGTAAGACCCTATAAATGAAAAAATGTATTTTCCCCCATGGGTTTAGTTTTTGTTTGTTTGTTTGTTTTTCTTCTTTTTGAGACAGAGTCTCGCTCTGTTGCCCAGGTTGGAGTATAGTGTTGCAATCTCGGCTCACTGCAACCTCCACTTCCCAGGTTCAAGTGATTCTCCTGCCTCAGCCTCCCGAGTAGCTGGGATTACAGGGTGCCCGCCACCATGCCCGGCTAATTTTTTGTGTTTTTAGTAGAGACAGAATTTCAACACGTTGGCCAGGCTGGTCTCGAATTCCTGACCTCAGGTGATCCGCCCACCTCAGCCTCCCAAAGTGCTGGGATTACAGGTGTGAGTCACCGCACCCGGCCCCCCATGGGGTTTAGAAGTAGCTCAGCACAGCAAGTGGTGGCTGCCACCCAAGGAGGTGGCACAGAGGACAAAAGTCCACAGAGGACAAAAGCAGGCGGTGTGGAAATCAGGACCCCACTTGTGGGGCCAAGGCCGTGAGCAGCCACAAGGGGGCCCCAGTGAGCCCAGTGCAGGGTTGTGGGAGCTTAATGCACAGCTAAGTTAGGCTAAGAGAGATGTGGCAGGGTCCCCCTGGGGCAGCAGGTGGGGGCTCAGCTCACCCTGGCTCCTGGCTGCACAGTGCATAGTGGGCATCTCCTCTGCCTGAGGAGGAGGAAGGGCAGCCTGCGGCCAGCAGGTGTGCCAGGATCCTCCCACCTGGGCTGGGGCCCGGAAGGCTAACACAGGGCAGCTGAACCCATTGCAGAACAGGGCCCGAGGGCTGGCTCGGGAGCAGGTGGTCACCGGCTGGCTCTCAACAGGCCTCCACCCAACCTCTGAGTCCCTCAAGCCCTTCCCAGGCCTCCACCCTCCGCCGCAGGCCACACCTACAGCCTGGGCCCTTCTGTGCTGAGGGCTGTGCCCCTGGAACTGCCTGGGCCCTGAAGCAGGGTTTCTGGGGCTTTGGCCCAGGGGAGCTGACTGTGTCACAGCTACCCTCACACCTCACTCCTTGTCCAGGCTGTGCGGACAAGAGGAGGGAGATGAAGGAGGGCGGGGCTGGCCTTGCTGGTCATAAGGGTCGCTGATCTCTGGGGATCTGGCTGGAGCTAGGGGCTGAGGAAGGACAGGCTGGTGGCAGGGGCCAGGGCTGGGCTTCTGGTGGGCAGGCCCCCCTAGAGGGAGGTCTAGGCTCTCTTTAACAACCAGGGACACATCCCTAGGGACACAAGCCCAGGGCCAGGGCCTCAGGCATTCTGGCCTGCCAGGCTTCCTGCCTCAGCCCCACCCCGCCCAAGACAAGGCATCCAGGGACACTGGCCTGTGACAGACACGCCCACAACTTTGCTGTGTGCCCATCCTTGTTGCCCCTCCTTTTAGGGAGCTACGCCACCCCTGCCCTTTAACAGATGAACCCAGTGCGGAGCCACTGCCCCACCCACCAGCCCCTGACTCAGGCCAGAGAAGTGAAAACCACCTGACCTCAGAGGAGGAGCCTGGGGGTGCAGCAGCGCCCCAGGTGACCGGAGGTCAGTCCCAGGGTGGGTGGCCTGGAGGCCAGTTATCTAGAGGATGCTGAGCAGAGAGTGGGGAAGGCCCTTGGTGCCTTTCCTTCCAAGAGGAGAATCTAAAGGGAATGAGTAACATCAATCCAGGACCCACTGTGCAGCAACAGAGGCCAGCAGAGGGGACCACAGGTTCTGCCCAGGACAGTCCTGGAGATGGATGGTGGGGCTGGTATCTGTCTTAATTTCCTGCATTGCTAGAAAGGAATACCAGAGGCTGGGTAATTTATAAAGAAAAGATGGTGGCTGGGCGTGGTGGCTCATGCCTGTAATCCCAGCACTTTGGGAGGCCAAGGCAGGTGGATCACCTGAGGTCAGGAGTTCGAGACCAGCCTGACCAACACCGGAGAAACCCCATCTCCACTAAAAATACAAAATTAGCCGGGCATGGTGGTGCACACCTGTAATCCCAGCTATTCGGGAGGCTGAGGCAGGAGAATCGCTTGAACCTGGGAGGCGGAGGTTGCAGTGAGCCGAGATCGTGCCTGCCATTGAACTCCAGCCTGGGCAACAAGAGTGAGACTCCGTCTCTAAAAAAAAAAAAAAAAAAAAAAAAAAAAAGAAAGAAAGAAAAAGAAAAGATGGTTATTTGGCTCATAGTTCTTCAGGCTGGTACAAAGAAGCGTGGTGCCAGAATCTGCTTTCCGTGAGGCCTCAGGAGGCTTCCACTCACAGCAGAAGGGAAAAGGGAGCAGGCATCCCATGGAGAGAGAAAGGAAGGAGGAGCAGGGAAAGAAGGTGCTAGGCTCTCTTTAACAACCAGCTCTCATCGAAACTAATAAAGGCAGAACTGACTGTTAACGCAAGCACCAAGCCATTCATAAGGGGTCCACCCCCATCATGCAAACACCTCGCACCAGGCCCCACCTCCAACACTGTGGATCAAATTTCAACCTGAGATTTGGAGAGGACAACATCCACACTGTATCAGCATCCCAGCCATGAGGATGTACTTCATGTTGCCTCAAAATGGCTAAGATAGTAAATGTTTAAATACGTGGGTAAATCTAAGTAACTATTGGCTGCATAGAATAATGTTAATTTTTAATGGTGTTTTATATAGATAACAATTTTATTGATGGATCGATTGATTGAGATGGAGTATTGCTCTTCACCCAGGTTGGAGTGCAGTGGCTTGATCTTGGCTCACGACAACCTCTGCCTCCCGGGTTCAAGCAGTTCTCCTGCTTCAGCCTCCCGAGTAGCTGTGATTACCAGGCACCTGCCACCATGCCTATAATTTTTGTATTTTTAGTAGAGATGGGGTTTTGCCATGTTGGCCAGGGTGGTCTTGAACTCCTGACATCAGGTGATCCGTCCGCCTCGGCCTCCTAAAGTGCTAGCATTACAGGTGTGAGCCACTGTGCCCAGCCTATATATAATTTTTTTTTTCTTTTTTTGAGACGGAGTCTCGCTCTGTCACCCAGGCTAGAGTGCAGTGGCGTGATCTCGGCTCACTGCCAGCTCCGCCTTCCGGGTTCACACCATTCTCCTGCCTCAGCCTCCTGAGTAGCTGGGACTACAGGCGCCCGCCACCACACCCAGCTAATTTTTTTGTATTTTTCGTAGAGATGGGGTTTCATCGTATTAGCCAGGATGATCTTGATGTCCTGACCTTGTGATCCACCCGCCTCGGCCTCCCAAAGTGCTGGGATTACAGGTGTGAGCCACTGCGCCTGGCCAAAAATTTTAAATGCACCAAGGTCGCTGTCCCAACTTCCTTCCGAAGAGTACAGAATGGGAAGGAGAACACTGCAGTGGAGAAACTGACAAGCACACCTCAGCCAGGTGACCGAGGTCAACACCAGCAGTGAGGAGTCATGCTGATGGCATGTCGCCTTGTAAGATGAGATGAGAAGGGCCCTTACTTCTGCAATCTTCCTCCACAGAACCTCAGTCTACCTCTGAGAAAAACATCAGACAGTGCAGTCAAGGGGCATCTACAGAATTCCTGACCGGTCCTCGTTAAACTATCCAGGTCATCAAATACAAGGAAAGCCTAAGAAACTCTTGCAGCCAGGAGCAGCCTGATGACTCAGTGTCACGTGGGATCTGCATGGGATCTAGGACAGCAAAACTATATTAGGTAGCTGGACGTGTTAGCACTTACCTTTAGTCCCAGCTACTTGGGAGGCTGAGCCGGGAGGATCATTTGAGCCTAGGAGTTTGAGGCCAGTAAGCTATGATTGCACCCATGAATAGCCACTGCATTCCAGCCTGCACAACATAGCAAGACTTCATCTATTTGTTGTTGTTGTTAAAGTACATTAGTGGCTGGGCACGGTGGCTCACACCTGTAATCCTAGCACTTTGGGAGGCCGAATCACTTGAGGTCAGGAGTTTGAGACCAGCCTGGCCAACATGGTGAAACCCCATCTCTACTAAAAATAGAAAAATTAGCCCAGCACAGTGGCGTGTGTCTGTAATCCCAGCTACTCAGGAAGCTGAGGCAGGAGAATCGCTTGAACTCAGGAGGAGGAGGTTGCAGTGAGCCGAGATTGCACTACTGTACTCCAGCCTAGGCGACAGAGCCAGACTCCATCTCAATAAATTAAATAATAAATAATGAGAATTAAAAAATAAGAAATAAAATAAAGTACATTAGGTGATGTCTTAGCAAATGTCAGCCAGGAGCCATTGTGACAAAAGACATCCTGGCGGTATGTTGTGTATGTGATCTGTCTTCCTTAAACCAGACTGGTCTGTTAATTCGGCTTTTGTAGGCTTAACCCAAACATTTGGATCAGGTCCAAGGAAACAGGCAAACAAGCAAGTCCTCTCCAGGGTGCACAGAGCATGTGCTGCAGAGACCTGCATCACTGCCGGCCTTCACAGGTGCCCCTAGGAAAGCTCCCCCTGCCTTTTCAGGCATCTGTTTCTCCTCTGTAGACTTAGGAGCTCCCAGTGGTGTGACTTGAGTGAGTCCCATGCCCACAGGCTCTCTAAGAAAGCAGCCTGTGCCTTCTCACCATCCTGGCACAAGAAGAGGGTGCTGGCCCCAAAGGGAGCTTGTTTATAGGGTGACGCCATCTCGGGAGGGGACTGGTGTGAGAGCTCTGCCAAGGAGCAGGGCGTTACTGTCTAAAGGAATCCGATGTTTTCTTCTTCTTTTTTTTTTTTTTTTTTTGAGACGGAGTCTGGCTCTGTTGCCCAGGCTGGAGTGCAGGGGCACAACTTCGGCTTACTGCAACTTCACCTCTCAGGTTCCAGAGATACTCCTGCCTCAGCCTCCCAAGTACCTGAGATTAGAGGCTTGAGCCACCATGCCCAGCTAATCTGTTTTTTCTTTTGAGATGGAGTCTCACTCTGTTGCCAAGCTGAAGCACAATGGCACGATCTCGGCTCACTGCAACTTCCGCCTCCCTGGTTCAAGCAATTCTCCTGCCTCAGCCTCCGGAATAGCTGGGACTACAGGCGTGTGCCACCAAGCCTGACTCATTTTTTGAATTTTCAGTAGAGACGGGATTTCACCGCGTTAGCCAGGATGGTCTGGATCTCCTGACCTTGTGATCCGCGGGCCTCAGCCTCCCAAGGTGCTGGGATTACAGACATGAGCCACCGTGTCCGGCCACAATCTTATGAAGAGCCTGCCACCAGTTTTCACAAGCCGTCTGGATTCGGATGCGCGCCGAAATTTGAGAACTACTGACTTAGGTGAAGGTCAAGTTGGCCTTGAAAATCTTCTGTTACAAGTCCCATCAAGCTCCAGGTACCCAGATGAACCGACCCCCGTCCAGGCCTGTGGTTCCGGCTTTGGCCGCTGGGAAGAGCGGGCCAGGAGGAACCCTTGTGGCCTCTGAGCGGCTCAGGTGCTCAGGGCGAGGGCAGCAGTCCCCAGGTGGGGCAGGCCTCCATTTCTGGCCCGGGCGGAGCGGGGACCCCTGGGCGCAGCGGGCAAAATGGGCGGTGAGGGCGTGAACGCGCCCCTGCCGCCACCAGGGCCTCTGGCAGCTGTGGCAGTGGCGACGGCTTCTCCCTGGAGTGTCCCCGCCCCACATTGCTAAGTAGAAGCCACTCCAATGGCGGGGGGCGGGGAGGGGGGTGCAGGCAGCTACGGCCTGTGGGTCTGGAGAAGGCCAGAGAGGGCGCGCAGAGTCCTCTCAGGTTTCTGAGTTGGGTTGGAACCCGGGCGCCTTAAAGTTTGGGGAAGGAAGCAGAAGAAGGAAAGGGGCACGCCCCATGCCGGCAGCCGCGCAGCTTTGTCTGTGAGCGAGGTTTCCTCACTTGCGCGCCTACCCCTGGACGCCCCAGGCGATCCTTGGGAAGCGGATCCGTCAGGCCCTGGACAAGAGGAAGACTCCGTTTCTCCCGCAGGCGCTCGGGAGGCGGGAACCAGGAGCCCCAGCCTCTAGAAAGACGTCCCCATTTCTGCCAGAACACTCAGGGAAACCCGCCAGCTTGGCCCTCAGCCCGCGCACCTCGCTTCCAGGTGTCCCCGGCAGCGTCGGGCAGCCGAGGGGCGCAGGGTTCAATCCCACGCGGCCTTGCCCGGAGCCGTCCCAGGGCTGCTTCCTCCTCCCTGCCTGCCCAGTAGGGCCGGGGCGAAACGGACCCGGTACGGACGAGCCCGAGTGGAACCGCGTCTCCAGGAGCCCAGGACGCCGCTGCGGCTCCTTCACTGGCCGGAGACGTTTAGTCTGCAAGGAATCTTGAGTCCGGGCTCCCGACTCCGACTAGTCCTGGGCTGAATGGCCTCACCGAGCCTCCTGGGGCGCCTCTGCTAAATTTGGAGGCGGCAGACACGCACCCTGGGGAGAGCCCTTCTGGCGGAGACCCCGGGGGCCGCTGCATGGGAGGTGGCGAGGGTGGCGGCGTCGCACTGCACATCCCAGCCCCAACCTTGGCTCTGGGACAGTCCCCTGTCCCCCGAGGAAGAGGCCGCCTCCTCGGGAGCAGGAGGCGCCCCTAGAATCCCGCTGCTGCAGCGCACTCTTCCCTGCCCGCCGACGCAGGCTTACCAGCTGCCAAGCTCCTGCCGCCCCTGCAGACCCCGGGCGACCGCGCTGGGCCGAGCCTGGCCGGCCTGGAACTCTCGTGTCTCCGCAGCTGCCCTGCGCGCCCAGGCCCGGGAGCAGCTCGGGGCCTGTGACTGTGGCCTTGCGGCTGTGCCTCTCTCTGCGCCGCCTTCCGCTTCAGCTGCCTTCCGCTTCAGCCGCTCTCCAGGCTCCCGGGGCTGGGTTGAATGAATGCAGCGGACACCATATGGCGAGGCCTAAATGATTTACTATCCCTGTATACAAAGTTTGTGCTCTGGCTGAATAAATAGCATAACTTTAGGCTCAATGAGATTAAAACTTGGCCAGGTGTGGTGGCTCACGCCTGTAATCCCAGTACTTTGGGAGGCCAAGCCCAGTGAATTGCTTGAGCTCAGAAGTTCAAGACCAGCTGGACAACATAGTGAGACCCCCGCCATCTCTGCTAAAAATACACAAAAAATTAACCGGATATGCTGGCGTGCATCTGTAGTCCTAGCTACTCAAGAGACTGAAGTGGAAGGATGGCCTGAGCCCGGGAAGCAGAGGTTGCAGTGAGCTGAGAATGTGCCATTGCACTCCAGCCTAGGTGACAGAGCCAGACCCTGTAAAAAAAAAAAAAAAGAGAGAGAGAGAGGGAGGGAGGAAGGAAGGGAGGGAGGGAGGGAGAAGAAAAGCAAAGAAAAGCTCAAACACTGTCACAAAGTCCAGGCCATGGTTTGGTTCCTCTGGGCTGACTCAGCAGATATTTTTTGGATCCATCCACAGAGGTACACTCTCATACATAATCACTTCATCATACATGCCACAGGAGGTGCAGTGTGAAACACGCCACTCCACAATAAAATGTCAGTTGTACTTCAGAGTGGTCATGATAAAATGTGTACTAGGGAATTTACAAATAAATTCTACTCCGCTCCAATTTTCATGAATCTGCAGGCTAACCAATAGAAGGAACACCTATGAGCTGCCACCTCCCCACTGTGGAGATGAGCAAATCATCCACCGATATGAACCTCTCAATTCTCATCAGTGAAATAATTTTAAAACCTTTTGATAGTATTGGGTGATTAAGCTAGCAAAAAAATGCTTTTTATGTAGTAAAAAGCCCTTAAATAAAGCTGTCAGTACCCAATTCCTTAAAATGTCAGAGAACCTTGATGTAGTGTCACCATTCTGAAGACAGAACTTGGGGTTTGCTCTTCAGAATGGAACTTGGGGTTCATGTGGAACTTGGGGTCAGTAGGTGCTGTTTCTCTCACCTCAGCACAAATCAGGTGTCTGCTTGATGTGAGGACAGACCGCACACGCCAGTGGCTTCCAGTTTCCAAACAAAGCTTACTTATGACAGGAAAATATGGATTATTCAAAACAAGGATGAAAAGAAGTAGTTTGTTTATACTTTTTGGAGTTTTCTAAATGTTCAATTGTATTCTAAGAAAACCAGATTTTTAAAAAATAAAAGTTTCACTCTTTACTGCCCCTTTCAGCCCAAACCTGTAGAATTGACTTGCGCTCTGTCTCCCACCCCTCCAACTGCATAGCTGTCATCCAGCACCTGCCATGCTGCCCTGATAAACTCACCCAGGATGCACCTGCCTCCCAGCCAGCCACTGAGCTTGGCTGTCACTCATCTCTCCCACCTGTGCGGGCCCTCTGTCTGGAAGCTCCTATCCTGCGGGGACCTGGTGTGACCCCAGGAGCTGGGGATGGCCTTGCGGGAGCAGGTCCAGAACAGCACTGTACTGGGCCATCTATGCCATGGCCGGGCTCCTCTCCTGCTCATGGTCCTGGCTGCCTGCACAGCTCAGGGGAGCTTCTGCGCTGGGTGAGGGCAGACAACACTGAGCCTTCCCGCCCCGTCTCCTCTCCTGACCTTTTGGTCTCGCATCTGTTTTCAGGAGCCACCTCCCAGGCTGTGGTGACTCAGGAAGCATCACTATCCACAGCTCCTGGAGGGCCGGTCACAGTCCCCTGTGGCTGCAGTGCTGGGGCCATCATCACCAGCCGCTCTGCCCACTGCATCCAACAGAAGCCCAGTCTAATCTATTAGCCCGGGGTCTCATAGGTGACACCAGCAACTGGGGCCCAGGGGTCCCTGTCTGATTTTAGGCTGCCTGCTTGGCAACAAGGCTGCCCTCTCATCACGCGGCCCAGACCAAGCAGGAGGCCGGATGTTACTGTGCTCCGTGACACAGCGAGTCTCTCCACAGTGACGTAGATGGTCCATGCAGGGTGCTGTAGTAAAATTCCGTAAACTAGGTGGCGCACACACAACAGAAATTTACTTACACTGGGAAGTCCAACATGGAGGCACCGGGTGAGGCCATGCCGGATGAGGACAGCTTCCTCCTTCATGGGCCGCTGTCTTTCTGCTGCGTCCTTGCAGAGTGGGCATGGGAGAAGCTACAGGAGGCTCTTTGAGGGCTCAGCCCTTATGACCTAATCACTGCACAGAGGCTGTGCTTCCTGAGGCCATCACACTGGGGGTTAGGATATCCACACATGGCTTTGTGAATGCACATTCAGTGTCTGGCAGGGGCAGCTTGAAGGGCAGTGGGGGAGGAGGGCAGTGAGTGTCAGTTACAGCTGGAGACCAGCAGGGCCTGTGATTCCTTCCACTGACAACCTCTTGACAATTTTTTTTTTTTTTCTGAGAAAAAAGGCCAAAGAGATTCCTGGAGAAACTACTCCATGAACTGAGTGTGTCTAGGCAGTGCAAGGAGTGGACATTAGTGGATGTGATGGTGTCCATCACAATGGTTCTTCAGAGCTGAACATGCTTTCCCAAATGCCTGAATATTACTGGTCAACCAGTGTCATCTGAGATGCCTTATGGTTCTTACAATTGGATTGGGGTCACTCACAATTGCTCTTCCAGAAATAGCCTGCATTCCATGACCGAGTTGTGTGCAGTGATGAAGGCCGAGCCCCCCACCCACTTCAGGACTTGGAGGGGCTGGCCCAGCTCCAGAGGTCATCATAGAAGGGGCTGAGTTTGCTATAACAGCTCCACACTGAGGCTGATTCTTGAAGTTCCACGACCACAGGAGTGTTGTTAAACCAGAAGTAAGCAGGCGGTACTGAAACACCCAGTTGCTGCTACAAGACCTGGGAGTGCAGATGGGAGAGGTCCATGTCCAACCCCCACCTGACGCGCACTGGGAGAGCTGGGTCCCCAGGTTCTAGTGTCTGAGAGAGAACTGTGCCCATGGATATCCTGTAGTGCAGGCCAGCACCAAACCCAGCCCAATCTCTCTATGCTCAGTTCTCAAGAGATGATAACCAACAAAACCCTAATGTTTGATATTTGGTGGTGGCAGAGGCACAAAAGAGCAGGTCATGTGGGAAAGATAATGTTTGAGAAGTAAAGCAAGAAAAGATGACAAACATGACACTCAGAAGCCACAAGCATAATCGCTTTTTAAATTGTATCATTAACATTTTACAAATTACACATATTTCCTTCTTTTCTGATTTCATCCCCCTCTTCCTTCTTCATCTCTGAAGCAGCAGGCCTGGCTGGGTTGCCCCTGGGAAGCCTCTTCGTGGCGCCCTTTCTCCAGTGTGCGCATCTACCTGGAGTGTCTTCATTGTCACTGCTGGAATCATGTCTCCTGTGGCCAAACTCTGGAGACACAAACCAGCAAGAAAGGTGTTACCCAGAGGAGCTCACCCGGCCTCCCTGCTGCAGGAGAGGCCACGCTGGCTCCCACAGCAACTCCCTGCTCCGTCCTCTACCTTCTCAGAACTTACCTGAGCTCTCTGGAGTCAGAGGCCTTCCCCAAGTCACTGCTCACTTTTGCAAACTTTCACATCTAGAGAGGACCCCCTTTCAACCTGCCACTCCCCTGTCCTCCGGATCATTACAGCTCTCACCACCAGCCTTATCAATGTGGGGCTACAGCCGCAATGGGCAGGCTTCAGGTCCGTGATCCAATAAACAGACCCTGTGGCAGGTCAGAGCTGTTGCTGCAAGACTGTTCTGTGTGGATGGGAATGTTCTGTCTGCATTGGGTGCAGGGCTACTGGGCACTGGAAATGTGCCTAGTATGATGAGGGACTAGATATTACATTTTAAAAAAATTAAATAGACACCCCTGGCTAATGAGTTCCACCCTGGAGAGCATAGCGCTGGGGATCCAGAGATGCGGGAGACATCACCTCCCCTCCCCTGGTTTTTCCTTGCAGAGTAGCTATCAATGGACAAGTGTTACCTTTCATCTAATAGGCACTTCCTGTGCACAGGCACAAGTATTGGTCATTCTGTGAGGCCCTAGTGGGGGCTAAACGGTGGGTCACATCCAGGTCTTAGAGGGGTTCACAGCTGGGGGCAACTTGTAAGCAGAGTGAAGAGCATGGCCCTGCAAACCCTATGCTGGAAAATTAGGGAAGCTGCAGCAGAGGGGAGGGAACACCTCGCTGTCCCCAGGAGCCCACCCTCGTCTCCCCTGGCCCTGTGCCACAGCCTGGAGTGTCATGAACTGCACACATAAGAAGTGTAAAATTGGGGCCGGGTGCTGTGGCTCATGCCTGTAATCCCAGCACTTTGGGAGGCTGAGGTGGACGGATCACAGGGTCAGGAGATCGAGACCATCCTGGCTAACACGGTGAAACCCCGTCTCTACTAAAAATACAAAAAAATTAGCCGGGTGCGGTGGCGGGCGCCTGTAGTCCCAGCTACTTGGGAGGCAGAGGCAGGAGAATGGCGTGAACCTGGGAGGCGGAGCTTGCAGTGAGCCAAGATCACGCCACTGCCCTCCAGCCTGGGCAACAGAGTGAGACTCCATCTCGAAAAAAAAAAAAGAAAAAAAAAAGACAAAAAAAAAAAGAAGTGTAAGATTGGATAAATGTTAAATATATCTCCTAATATGTATATACTTCCAATCATGGAGATTGGAGTTTTTCATTTGGAAACTGACAGTAGTGCCTGTGCTGCTAGAGGGGAAATGAATCCAGGGACTACTACACAGGCACACTCAGAACAGCGGACACATTCACACACAGAGCACCTGCCCCATACGCCAGCCTCCCACCATCCGAAGGGGAGTACAGCTGCTCCCTGAAACATGGCCATCACTCTTTATCTGGAAAATCAACTTCCATTACCACTTCCCTGATCCTCACCCCCAACAGTAACCCAAAATCAAGGAGGCTTTTCCAACTAAAGCCAAAAGGAAAGTTCCACTTTCCAGACACCTTGACTTTTTCTCAGCAAGTGAGTGATTCCAGAACATGCCCCATTTTCACTCACTCTTGGGATGATCTGTAATTGAAATGGGAAAGGTTCCCTTGTCCCCCTCACAGGGTGTCTGATGGGGGTGCGGTTTGCCTCTCTAGTGCCCGGCTGCTCAAACCTCTAGGGGAGCATAGAGATGGGCAGGTTGAGGGGCTCTGACCCCGCAACAGTGTCTAGGGGTGGATGTTTACTGCTGAAGCCCCAGTTGGCGTGTGCTACTGTTTACTCTTTTAGTTTGACGTCTATAGGCAACTTATGTTAAACAGCTCTGTTAGACCCTCTACCTTGTCACAAGGACAGAGGGCTTTCTGTATCCCGGGGTCTCTTGCCTTGGTGTACTGGAAGAATTGGATCACACGTGGGCTTGGAGTATGAGTGCAAGCTTTTACTGAGTGGAAGTAGCTCTCAGCAGATTGGGCAGCCAGAAGGGAGGTGGTTTTCCCCTGGAGTCAGGCTATTGGCAGCCTGACTCTTCTCCAGTGGTGGGACTCTTCTCCAACCACCCTGGCCAAACTCTGCATCATTCTGCTTCTGTAGGTAGCCTGCCCACGTGCTGGTGCCTGACAGTGCATTCCTCTCGACGTCCAGCCCTCTGTGTGTTCCTCCACCAATATGCTTCTCTCAGCGTCCAGCTGCCTCTGTGTCTTCTTTTGCCTGATCTGCTCTTCTTGACATCCAGCCGCTTGTGTGTGTGTGCCTGCTAGAGTCTCGGGGTTTTTTCTAGGCACAGGATGGGGACGCCGCAGGCCAGGATGGTCTTGGGAAATGCAACATTTGGGCACAAAAGCAGGAGTGCCTGTCCTCACCTAGGTCTGTAGGGGTGGAGCCCTAGCCAGGGACCTCACCCTCCTCTCCCCAGCACTTTCCTTCCCCTGTTCCATATCATTTAAAGGGACCACGTTCTTCCCTTCTCAGCGCTTCTGTGTCATAATCACAGAACAGCAAACTGAGGCTCAGGTGCTGCTGTGTGCTGTCGGAAAAGGTCTTTTGTTCTCTTGGTTGCTTTAGAAAAACAGATGGGAAACTGTGGTTGGGTCAAAACCCCGCAGTGAGTGTGAGGACACCCGTAGGACGTGCAGGAGCTTTCCCTGGAGGATGGGTCTCCCAAGTCTGTTTTGGCGGCAATTGGAAAATTCTCAGTCCCAGAAGAAAGGAGTATAGGTGCTGAGGACAGGCCCTCTTCCAGGCAGTTTGTTTATTAGCTGAGGCTGCCATTCGTGATTGATTCTGTCTTGTCAGGAAACAGTAGGTATCACATGTTGTGCATATTGCCTGATTTTCATACATGAATCAATTGGAAATGAAATAAAACAACCAAGTGTCGTGTCTATTTTGGACAAAAACGGGCAATCTTTCCTTGCTGTGAGGTGGGACTCTTCCTCCAGCAGCCTCTCAGCAGGCCAGGAGGACAGAGTGGCTGGCTGGCAGTGTATTGACAGTGTTGCTTCTGGATGACTCGGGGCCCTAGCCTGAGATGGACGCAGCACTGGCGTGCATGGGTGTGGTGGGTTTGCTGCATGGACTCAGCTGCTGCTGGGCCATCCTCCTGGGTGGAAGAGGCTTAGAAAAGAGGAGTAGGACTGGGATGAGGCTCAGAGTCCTCAGCTATGGAGCTAGAGGCCACCTAAAACAACAGGAAATGGGCCAGGAGTGGAGGCTCAAGCCTGTAATCCCAGCACTTTGGGGGGCCAAGGTGGGAGGATCATGAGATCAGGAGATCGAGACCATCCTGACTAACACAGTGAAACCCCGTCTCTACTAAAAATACAAAAAATTAGCCGGACATGGTGGCAGATGCCTGTAGTCCCAGCTACTGGGGAGGCTGAGGCAGGAGAATGGCGTGAACCCGGGAGGTGGAGCTTGCAGTGAGTGGAGATGGCACCGCTGCACTCCAGCCTGGGCGAGAGAGCAAGACTCCATCCACAAAAAAAAAACAAGAAATGCTCAATCTCCCCTGTGCCCATCTCTACACTGTGATGCAACAAGAGCGCCCCTCACCTCTCCCGCCACGTTGAACTGCTGCTGAATTGCCAGTATCTCCCTGACATCTCCCTAGACCATCTCAGCCTCCAGGGACCTGCATATGCCACCAGTGCATTTCTCCTTTGCCACATAAGGTTTTGTGATTGATGGAAAGCAATCTTACTTTGGGGGCCTGGGTCTAATTCCCCAGAAAACATTGTATTATATTTATTCACTAAGCCTATTTCTTCAAGATAATCAGTTAAGATATTTTGAAAATGCAATGTCAGGTCATTTAAAAATACCCGGTTTCCCATGTGATAGCTCTGCTCGCAGGCTTGCGTTTCTTTCCCACATGTGTGCTCCTTGGTCAGGGGCACTCCTGCTCACACAGGCAGGAAGGGCGGCTCCTTCCAGAGGGAGGTGTGGGCTGGGAGCTGCTGCTCTAACTCAGCTACACCAGGGAGCTTCAACCAGGCTGATGGGCCTCACTGACCACCAGGGGTCCTGCCGGTTCTAATTCATCAGTGTTCATGGGTAGCTCACAGAATTCGAATATTTCTGAGGATTTTTTCCTGGCTTTATTGAGGCATAATAGAAAAATTTAAAAATGTGTATATATAAAGTGTACAATGTGAAGTGTTGATATGTGCAAACAATGTGAAATGATGACACCGGCCGGGCGTGGTGGCTCAAGCCTGTAATCCCAGCACTTTGGGAGGCCGAGACGGGCGGATCACGAGGTCAGGAGATCAAGACCATCCTGCCTGGCTAACACGGTGAAACCCCGTCTCTACTAAAAAATACAAAACACTAGCCGGGCGAGGTGGCGGGCGCCTGTAGTCCCAGCTACTCGGGAGGCTGAGGCAGGAGAATGGCGTAAACCCAGGAGGCGGAGCTTGCAGTGAGCTGAGATCCGGCTACTGCTCTCCAGCCTGGGCGACAGAGCCAGACTCCGTCTCAAAAAAAAAAAAAAAAAAAAGAAATGATGACACCATCAAGCTAATGAATGTACCCATCACTTCACATTGCTGCCATTTGTATGTGTGGTGAGGATACTCGAGGTGCACGTTCTCACAGATCTCGAGCATGCAGTTCATCACTATGAACTGTGGTCACCATCCTGCGTGCCAGGTCTCCAGAATGTACTCATCGCATCACCGAAACTTTGCGCCTTTCACCATCTTCCTCATTTTTTTCACTCTCTGACGCCGCCCTTCTATTGTTTCCATGACTTGGGCTTTTTAGGCTAATGGCTGGGTGCAAATCTGTGATATATGGACAGAGGCCTGGGCTATGTGAGCACAGGGGCCGCCTTTTAACCAGGTGGTGTCTCGGAACTCCGCATGCCCAGGTATTTCCAGGCACAGGCATGGGGGTGGATCACCCCTGCACTGTGACCAGTGAGCCCGCTGCTGAGTGATGAATGCCACCCAGTCGTCCTGAGCTTCCACATGAGCCCCCCACCACTCACCCTGCAGCTCTTTCGCAGAGAAGCTCAGGAGCGTGGGTCATTCTCTTTGCCTCATTTTATGCAGCTGGAAAGCGAACCCCTGGGCACGGCTGTGGTGAGCCATGAACGGTCAATGTGTAGAAAGCACACAGTGGCGGTGGGGTTCCCTTGGAGAATGTTGACGCGGCACCTGTGCTCTGTAGGTAGGACACGTCCCCTGAGGAGACACACTCCCGCCCACACACTCCAACTCACATTCACAGTCACACCACACGACACCCACGCAGACCCCCAGAGCCCCATGCACACAAACCCACCCACCTAGAGGGACATGGCTGCTCCAGGGACTGTACAATGAGGCCACGGTTCTGTACCTGCAAAAACCACTCCTCTCACCACACCTGCCTCGTGCCCAGCAGGAAGCTGGAGTCAGATCTCCAGACTGAAGCCAGCAGGAAAGCCCTGCCTTTCTTTCCATCTGGATTTTTCAGCAGCAAGTCAGTGATCCCAGATTACAGACTGATTTCCTGGGCAACACAGCGAGACCCTGTCTCCAGGAAAAAAAAATAAAAACAAAAACAACAACAAAAAACCCAATACCGTGGGCTAGGTGGTTTAAACAGCAGATTTTTCCTTCTCACAGTTCTGGAGGCTGGGACGTTCCCGAGCAAGGTGCTGGCACCATGGACCTACATGGCATGACCTTTAATGTCTATTGAGGAAGCTACGTACTCTATGATTCAAACCATGTGTCATTTTGTAAAAAGGCAAATTCTAGAGACAATTTAAAAAATCAGCTGTTTCCAGTGGGGTGCAATGGCTCACGCCTGTAATCCCAGCACTTTGGGAGGCCGAGGTGGGCGGATCACTTGAGGTCAGGAGTTTGAGACCAGCCTGGCCAACATGGTGAAACCCCGTCTATACTAAAAATACAAAAATTAGCCAGATGTGGTGGCAGGAACCTGTAATCCCAGCTACTTGGGAGGCTGAGGCATGAGAATGGCATGAACCTGGGAGGCAGAAGTTGCAGTGAGCCAAGATCACACCACTTCACTCCAGTCTGGGTGACAGAGTGAGACTGGTCTCAAAAAAAAAAAAAAAGAAAGAAAGAAAGAAAGGAAAAGAAAAAAAAGGCTGGCCGTGGTGGCTCACACCTGTAATCCCAGCACTTTGGAAGGCCAAGGCGGGCGGATCACAAGATCAGGAGATCAAGACCATCCTGGCTAACATGGTGAAATGCTGTCTCTACTAAAAATACAAAAAATTAGCTGGGCGAGGTGGCGGGCACCTGGAGTCCCAGCTACTGGGGAGGCTGAGGCAGGAGAATGGTGTAAACCCAGGAGGCGGAGCTTGCAGTCAGCTGAGATCACCCCACTGCACTCCAGCCTGGGTGACAGAGCAAGACACCGTCTCAAAAATAAATAAATAATAATTTTTTTTTTTTTTTTTTAAAGAGAAAAGCAAAAACTCAGCAGGAAAAGAGAGGAGGAGTAACAGGTGAAGCACAGGGGGTTCTCAGCAGCAGAACGATTCCCCATGAGTGCATGCAAGTGGAGCAAGACATTGCAAATTAAAAAAAAAAAAAAGAAAAAAACCTGAAAATGCACAATAGAGAAATCCATAATGCCAATTAAGAAATTTAGTTGGCCGGGCGCGGTGGCTCAAGCCTGTAATCCCAGCACTTTGGGAGGCTGAGACGGGCGGATCACAAGGTCAGGAGATGGAGACCATCCTGGCTAACACGGTGAAACCCCGTCTCTACTAAAAAGTACAAAAAACTAGCCGGGCGAGGTGGCGGGCGCCTGTAGTCCCAGCTACTCGGGAGGCTGAGGCAGGAGAATGGGGTGAACCCGGGAGGCGGAGCTTGCAGTGAGCTGAGATCTGGCCACTGCACTCCAGCTTGGGCAACAGAGCGAGAGACTCCGTCTCAAAAAAAAAAAAAAAAAAGAAATTTAGTTAATAGGCTAGGCACAGTGGCTCATGCCTGTAAGCCCAGCACTTTGGGAGGCTGAGGCAGGAGAATGGTGTGAACCCGGGAGGCGGAGCTTGCAGTGAGCCAAGATGGCGCCACTGCGCTCCAGCCTGAGTGATGGAGTTAGACTTCGTCTCAAAAAAAAAAAAAGGAATGTAATTAATAACGTGTAAATATATGTTCATTAACCATAACAAATGCACCATACTAATATGTTAATGATGGGGGAAGTGGAGGAAATGGGCAGGGCACCTGCCAACTTCAGTATCTGCTCTATATTTTTGCTAATGTAAAACTTATCCAAATAATAATGTCTATTAAAGAGTCATTTGGCAATGCTATTGTAGGGGCAGCTCTACTTCAGCAAATGTTTAACAATCAGTTAATGTCTAAACATGAACTTCAGATGCATTTTGCTATTAAATGTGAACCGAAGCTGAGCTGTGAATGTATCTTTATGTGGTTGAAGCACTACTGATTGAATAGTAAATTAAAATTTTCTTACATGAATAACAATATGGCTCAGCATTTTCTTTTTTTTTTTTTTTTGAGGCGGAGTCTCGCTCTGTTGCCCGGACTGGAGTGCAGTGGCCAGATCTCAGCTCACTGCAAGCTCCGCCTCCCAGGTTCACGCCATTCTCCTGTCTCAGCCTCCCGAGTAGCTGGGACTACAGGCGCCCGCCACCTCGCCCGGCTAGTTTTTGTATTTTTAGTAGAGACGGGGTTTCACCGTGTTAGCCAGGATGGTCTCGATCTCCTGACCTCGTGATCCGCCCGTCTCGGCCTCCCAAAGTGCTGGGATTACAGGCTTGAGCCACCGCGCCCGGCCTGGCTCAGCATTTTTATTGATTTATTTTAAAGATGCAACTTTGGAACAAACCTGCAATCAATATTCTTGAATCAGCATAAGCGTTGAGTACCCACAGTGCCGGCAGCTCACCATCTGCAGGTGCACCTGTGCTTGGTCGGGGGCCCTTTCTTGACCTGCTGCTGGACTCAGGCTGTATAGATTCTTGAAGAAGGAAAATGTTTTTCTCCTCAAATTCATCAGCTAAGATCCTGGGAAACGCACTCACAGTAAAGAGAGCTGCTGACATCTTGTTGGCAGAAGACCAGAGAAAATGGACCATAATTTATGCAGAGCTCAAATGGTTGATCCCACTGTTCACTGACTCCCTGACAGAGCCTCTGAGCCAACACTGGGCTTCAGGAAGATCTTGTGTTTCCATGTGCACTAAAAACACCTAAGAGAAAAGTTGTGTGGAAAATGCCTTTATGTAGATGAAATGGTCCAGAAAGGCAGCTGAGCAGAGTGACTGAGCATGGGGGCTGGGGCCTGAGGGCCTGGGCTCAATCCCACTTAGAGCCACATGGACCCAAGACAGTCCTGCAACCCCCACAGCCTCCGGTTCTCTGCACTGCTGTCTAAACACTTTACTAGGGTCGACTTGTTAGCATTATGAGGCTGAACATCATTGAACAGAGTTAAAGCTTTAGAAAAACTGGCTGATTCTTCAATGCTCCATGATCTCTCCATCATTAAATGCCTGAGAGAAAAACTACACACTTGCTAGCAGGTGACCAGAGAGGGGACGTGGATGCTCCAGGGCAGGGGAGGATGGATGCTGGCTTTTCTTCATTTGCCTGTGTGGGAGGCTTTACAACTCATGGACAATACGTGCCATCGTCTCCTGTGAGCCCCACGTCAGCCCTGTGGGCAGGCAGAGCGGGAGCTGTGGCCTGCACTTTACAGTTGAAGGCATTCTCTTTAAGGGGATCATGCAACTTCCCAGTCACCGCACTGGTGCGTGATGCACCTGAGGCCTTGGGGCCAGAGATGTCTTTACCCTTGAGACCTCCAGATCGTGCTCTGGAACCACCAAAACATGAACTGCCCTGTCTCAAGACATCCTGACCCAAGGTTTCAGGGAAGGCCGATGCCCTGGAATAGGTGCCTGAGCCTGGAAAAGAGCTTGGACACATGACTTGGCCTCTGTCTCTTCCTTTCCATCCCAGACCCAAAACAGGATGTGGTGTACCTCAAATGAAGCCCCTTTGAAGGACGAGGGTGATTCAAAACAAGGCAATCGTTTCCTAGCAGGCTCCCAGTCAGCTGCCGTGGCCTACATATTCCCAGTGATCAGTTGTCTGCAACAGACCCCTGCAGCCAACTGACACCTAATTTTATTAGATTTTCTAATACCCAACTGTATTAGACAGCAACATTCCAAACTGTCACGTAACCGCTTAGCTTCCCTCCAATTGACCAACCCTGGGTGAGCAGTTAATGACCTTTAACTGATAAGTGGCACCTGACCTGGAGTGGCAGCTTAATGGACTCAGTTTATAAAGCTTCCCGTTTCACTCAGTATTGATCTGAGCCACTGTCTGTGCACCTGGACTAAGGCCTGGCTGAGGACGGGCAGTGGCTGCGCCGGTACAGAGTGTTCATTTCTTCCAAACCAAAGATCAGTGTCTTCAGACTCCTATTTCATCCCTGGGCCCTGCAGGGACAAGGCACAGAGTCCAGTCCCTTCTCCTCTTAGAGGGACTCCTCCAGAGCTACAGCCTGGAGACCCCACCCCAGGACTGCCCCTGAGGACCACCCAAGTCCTCCACCCTCTTTCCCCAAATGTTCATTCCACTAACCTGATGGCCCTGTCCCTTCTCACCACCCTCCCCAGCAGCACCCTAAACAGTAGGGGTCGTGTCCTCATCCCACCGCATTTACATCCACATCAAAAACCCCAGTCTTTCCTTTAAAAAACCAAAATGTGGCACATACACCATGGAATACTGTGCAGCCATTAAAAATGGTGAGTTCGTGTGGTTTGCAGGAACATGGATGAAGCTGGGAGCCATCATCCTCAGCAAACTAACCCAGGAAGAGAAAATCAAACACCTCATGATCTCACTCATAAGTGGGGGTTGAACAGTGAGAACACATGGACACAGGGAGGGGAACAGCACACACCAGAGCCTGTCGTGGTTGCGGGCAAGGAGAGGGAGAGCGTCAGGACAAATACCTAATGCAAGCAGGGCTGAAAACCTAGATGACGGGCTGATAGGTGTAGCAAACCACCATGGCACATGTATACCTATGTAACAAACCCACACATTCTGCACATGTATCCCAAAACACCTGGGAATCAAGATTGTTAGTGTATTGTGTTGGATTTCGGCAACAGTATTCAGAAGACTTTGGCTTTTAATTCATGTTTTTTTGACATGTCTTTTACACAATTTGCTATCATGATTTTCCCAGTTAAAAGAGAGCAGTATGTGTTCCTGTACAAAAAAAATTGAAGTTATTTCTATTTAAAATATGAGATAGAGGCTGGGTGTTGTGGCTCACATCTGTAATCCCAGTACCTTGGGAGGCCAAGGAAGGCGGATCACCCGGGATCAGGAGTTTGAGACCAGCCTGGCCAACATGGTGAAACCTGTCTCTACTAAAAAAATTCAAAAATTAGCCAGGCGTGTTGGTGAGCATGTATAGTCCCAGCTACTCAGGAGGCTGAGGCAGGAGAATCGCTTGAACCCAGGAGGCGGAGGTTGCAGTGAGCCGAGATTGCGCCACTGCACTCCAGTATCACAGGACTACTGTATGAAAATAGTGAAAATTGGTCCCTGCCTTATCCCAAATGCAAAAATGATTTGAATTACACTCTTCGTATAAGATGAAAGGTATGAAGATTCTAGGAAAATATAAAATAATATCTTTATATCCTAAATATATATAGTGTGTGTGTGTGTATAGTTGTTTTAGGACACAAAAATACTAATCTTGAGAAAAAAACATTGGTCTACATAAATATTGAAACTAGCTGGCATAGCAAAAGTCCCCTTTAAGAAAATGCCTTACAAAGCACAGAATGTGCAATGTTGGCCCTGGCTGTCAACACTGCCAGTGTTGCTGCTGTCCTCACTGCAGACAACTGCGGATTCTGTTCAGAACCCTCAGATGCTGAGGGTGGCTGAGCTGGCCCTGCCTGGGCCACAGACCCTAAACGGGACAGAGCAGGGAGGGACTGTGGGTCAGAATCACAGGCCACTGGGGAGAGGGGGGTGTATGGAGCCACGGAGAGGGTTTGGAGATCAGCCAGCCAGGGCAGAGGCAGGCAAAACCTGTAGGTTCCTGTGGATGCCCTAGAATCGTGCAGTTACTTCTGAGTGAGGCATGAAACCAGTGAGTGTTGAGCTGACAACTGTTGCAATTTTAAAAAATAAAAACAAATTTTCAGTTAGGCTGTGCAGCCTCAGAAGAGCTCGCTCACAACTGGAGTATTAACAGGGTCAGCCATCCGGAGGGAAGTGCCTCAGCACATAGAACATTAAGTATGCACCCCCCACGCAGCAAGTCCACTCTGGCTCAGAGATGGAGGGAAATACACAGGAGGAAGTCCTCACTGGTAACATTGTATCGGCAGCAACCTGGCTGCTCAGCACCAGGGTTTATAACTAAAGTATAGTTCAAACAATGCTGACCTGTTGGAAGTAATGGAAGGGGTTCATATGCACACATGGACAAAATTAAATGTTTAAGCCTGACAAAAAATAAAAAACCAGATGAGGTCCAAAGAGGAAAAATTATTTACTTAAAAAATGCAAACAGACTAGGAATTCTTTAAGTATCTGTAGAGATGATTTGGAAGTCAGAGTGAAACCACATTATTTACTCTTGAGTTGATGACTCAGAGAGACGGAGGGAAACATGATCTGAAATGGTTATAAACAAGCTGGGCGCGGTGGCTCAAGCCTGTAATCCCAGCACTTTGGGAGGCCGAGACGGGCGGATCACGAGGTCAGGAGATTGAGACCAGCCTGGCTAACACAGTGAAACCCCGTCTCTACTAAAAAATACAAAAAGCTAGCCGGGCGAGGTGGCGGGCGCCTGTAGTCCCAGCTACTCGGGAGGCTGAGGCAGGAGAATGGCGTGAACCCGGGAGGCGGAGCTTGCAGTGAGCTGAGATCCGGCCACTGCACTCCAGCCCCGGTAACAGAGCGAGACTCCGTCTCAAAAAAAAAAAGAAAGAAAAAAGAAAAAAATACAAAAGAGAGGCCTTTAGGCAGCTGAGGATGAGAGGGTTAATAAGTGTGAGTAAACTCCGTGCGTCTTGGTCCCAGGAAACACCGACAGAAAATGCCACACGCGCTCTGCTGGCATCGCTGAAGGGCAAGCGGCTGCAGCCTCTTCAGCCAGAGGGACCTCCCTTCAACCCACACCCTCTTTGTTTAGGATTCCCGGCAGCCCTGTTCCCTAACATGGTGAACAACTTTAGAAAGGAGGATCAGGGCCGGGCGCCGTGGCTCAGGCCTGTAATCCCAGCACTTTGGGAGGCCGAGACGGGCGGATCACAACGTCAGGAGATCGAGACCATCCTGGCTAACACAGTGAAACCCCATCTCTACTAAAAATACAAAAAAATTAGCCGGGCGTGATGGCGGGCTCCTGTAGTCCCAGTTACTCAGGAGGCTGAGGCAGGAGAATGGCCTGAACCCGGGAGGCGGAGCTTGCAGTGAGCCAGGATTGTACCACTGCACTCCAGCCTGGGTGACAAAGCAAGACTCTGACTCAAAAAAAAAAAAAAAAAAAAAAGAAGATCAGGATGGTCAGGGGCCTCTACCTGAGATGCCCAGGTGTGTCAGAGAGGCAGGACAGCTTTGGAGCCTGAGGACTGTGTGGGACAGTGGCAGACACTCCTGAGATGGCCCCTTCCAGTTGGGAAATGACTCAGAGTCTCCATGGGAGTTCGGCCATCAGGGTGCCCACTGGGTAGGTTGGGTGGCAGCGCTGACCTACCAGGACACACCTCCCACCCACTGGGTCAGCTGTGAGAACCCAGGGCAGAAAGGCCAAGGAGCAGACAGGTGGCAAGCTCTTATTTGAAGACAGTGGCTCTGCCCCCATGAAGTTTTGGGAGATGTAAGGAGGCTTCAGGGAGCCCAGGCTCCACAGCAGAGCATCAGGAAGCAGAGTCACATCTGAACATCTGAACCATACCCTGGGCTCCTGTCCTGACCCTCCTCATTCATTGTACAGGAGAGGGGGGACCTCACCTGGGGACGGGGGATCCACACTCTGCTCCATACACCCCCTCTCCTCAGTGGCCTGCGATTCTGACCCACAGTCCCTCCCCTCTGTCCTGTTTAGGGTCTGTGGCCCAGGCAGGGTCAGCTCAGCCACCCTCAGCATCTGAGGGTTCTCAACAAAAGCCACAGTTGTCTGCAGTGAGGACGGCAGCAACACTGGCAGTGTTGACAGCCGGGACCAACATTACACATTCTTCACATGTACACGCTGTGAGCATTTTCCGTCATTCTGTGCTTTGTAAGGTATTTTCTTAAAGGGGACTTTTGCTATGCCAGCTAGTTTCAATAATTATGTAGACCAATGTTTTTTTCTCAAGATTAGTATTTTTGTGTCCTAAAACAACTATACACACACACACTCACACACTATATAAATATACATATATATAATATATGTGTCATTTAGGATATAAAGATGCTATTTCATATTTTTCCAGAATCTTTATACTTTTTCATTTTATATGAAAAGTGTGAGTCAAATCATTTTTGCATTTGGGATATGGCAGGGACAAATTTTCATGATTTTCTTACAGTAGTCCTGTGATGTTAAGATACATAAAACCATTTGATAAAAATTCAACATTTGCTTGTAATTTTGAGTCTCAACAAATTAGAAATCAAACGGAAATTCTTAAAACTTGCTAACTATAAAAAATTAAAAACATGATAAATCACCCTAACGGTTTTATATGAGTTGTTCCATGTAAACCAGGAAGAAATCAAACTTCCTTCATCCAATGATGCAGTCTCTTGGAGTGGCTGGTGAGCTTATTTCACTCAGGTCCCTGCAAGGAATATGCTGGTTTACAATAGCTACAGCACATTCAGGAAAGCCCGTCTGTTCTTTCCAACTTGCTATTTTTATTTCTTATGAAGTCTTCTCCATCCACATGAAATTTGAAAATCAAAGTTGTCTTTTTTTTGTATTTACTCCTTGGAAATCCTGTGGGAGTTTTTTTGTTATTGTTTCTTTTCTTTCTGAGACAGTCTGCCTCAGACTGGCTGGTGTGCACTGGTGTGATCTCAGCTCACTGCAACCTCTGCCTCCTGAGTTCAAGCGATTCTCCTGCCTGAGCCTCCCGAGTGGCTGAGATTACAGACACCTGCCACCATGCTCAGCTAATTTTTGTGTGTTTTTAGTAGAGATGGGATTTCACCATGTTGGCCAGGCTGGTCTTGAACTCCTTACCTCAGGTGATATATGCCTGCCTTAGCCTCCCAAAATGCTGGGATTGCAGGCATGAACCACTGCACCTGACCTGTTTCTTTTGTTTAGCATTTTTGTTTGCTTTGTTTCATGAACTGCTATTTTGACTACAATTTTAATATTTTTAGCAATTTTTTGGATATGCAGAAATTTCTTACTAATCAAATATATTTTTGTATTTTGTGTGTTTTTTAGATTTCCTAAGAGTGTTTCCAACCATAAACTGCCAAATAGAAACACACACACACACATATACACACAGGCTATGAATAGGCAACTCATTGAAATAGAAAAAAATTGATTAAAGCACCTGTGGGATTTTTCACCAAATTAGGATTTTTATTTAAAAAAAATCTTTTAGTGTTATTTAGCCTACATAGAAAGAGACTTACTTATGTAGTTGATAACAGTGTTAACTGATCAATTTTTTGGAAAGTAATCTGCCAGTATAATTAAAATTATAATTAAAATGTATCATAGGTCAGTATATGAGAATCCTATACTACAGAAAAGAAGAAATATAAAAACATCAGTGGGATCCATGTATATTGATGATTATTGAAAAGTCGTTAGTGGTGGGAATTTTTAAAAACAACCTTAATATCCATCTAATAGGGAATAAAGAAATCAGAACACATCTATAATGAGCATTACTACACAGAAATTCAAATGATAATTTGATCTACATTAGTTGGAATTAGTGATGTCCATGTAGTATAATGGGAGAAAGTAAATTACTAAATAATGTAGTTGAGTACGTTCTTTAAACAAATCAATAAAGCCCTAAAAGGACATATTGTTGGAAACAAGTTACAAAATCCAGACATGATAGGAAAAATATTGAGCAATTTAACTATGTAAAAGTGAACGTTTCTTCAAAACAAATGCAAAAGTTATGACAGACCTTAAGAAACTTGCTAATTATACGAAATAAATTTGCAGAATATATTAAAAATATCATTACATGAATTAGAAAACTAGTAAAACATATCATTATGAAATTCTCAGAGAGAAATACAAATGGCCAATAAATATACACAGAAATGCACAATCTCTCCAGTAAGTGGAAAGATCCAAATTAAAAGTGCAAATATTTCTTACAAAATTGGCCAACATTAGCATTGGTCATTTCCTCTGCAATTAATCAAGGGTGTGTGGAAATAGGAACTCTCATATACTGATGATGGGATTGTAAGATCATTACTTTTTTTGAAACATAGATTTTTAATTTTTTATCAAAATATTCAATATTCATACTTTGCCTCCGTTTTTAGAAATCAATCATAAAAGAAAAAACCCACTTAACTAAGATACCAAAAAGATGAATATACAGGTGTGCCCATGATAGTGTAGGTAATGGTAACAGATAACTGAATCTAACATAAAAATTCCACAGTGAAAAATGACCAAGTTATGGTAAAATACCCTGTCGAATAATGATGCAACTATAAATGAGAGACCTATATGTGCTGATAAGCAATGATCACCAAATTCTATTTTATGTGGAAAAGCCAGTCAGGGAACACCACACAAAGCAGGATTACATTATGTAAAAACATGGGCATGTCTATCTGTGTGTAAGTGGATGTGGATGACTGAGTGGGCTGGCCGCTGGTGGTGATAACATTTCATTCTACAGACCTAAGCAGTATTTGCATTTTTATAACAATAGCATATGTGTTTCTTACGTGATTTACTAGAAACAATTTAATTTCTTGAGTTGTAAAAAGGTGTATTTTAAACCTGTATAAAGGTACCTGGAGATCATCGTCATTCAGAATAACAAAATAAAACAGCAATATAAAAACAGATATTATTATAGTACAATGTTAAATACGATAATATTCAAGATATTAGAATTACATTTATCTACATCTGTATGCATGTAAGGATGTCAACAAATGATACTAATGTCTAAAATTCAATTGTGGTAATTTTTGCAGACCTCTGTGAACATATTAGAAACCACTGAATTGTATACTATATGGGGGTGAAATTTATGGTATTTGAATTGTATCTAAAAGTTCTGCTAAAAAATGAACGGCTTGATATTCTAGTGCTAAGGGATGGTTTTATTTAAAACATAAACTAATAGTTTCTAGTAGATTCCATTAAAAATATTACAGCAGGGATTTCCAGATCATACCCACTCCCACGTTTTTAGAATTTTTTATTTTCCAAAGTTCTGAATTCAATGAGGTGAAGGTGGAAGAAAGTGTTTACAAAGTCAGTGGGCGGCAGGTGAGCTGGTGTGGGGTGAGGCAGAGTAGGGAGAGAGGCTCCTTTCAAATGGAAGCCTCTGGAACCCGCAGAAAGCAAGTGTAAGGCGGGGCGATCCTCTGGAAAGCTACCAGACAAAGGCTTTAGACCCAACACACCTGTTCACAAACACAGACGGGCATCTCAGTGTTTCCTTAAATCCAGTCTTTCTATATTGACACAAGGAAATAATTAAAAGGGGTAATTCTGGTTTAGTTATTTCATACAATTATCAACAAACAACTTTTGAAACAAAAAGTATAAAAAAACTGTAAAAGTGGAACTCAATAAAATTATCTGTTTAATAATCTGTTTCTGTGGCTCAGAAAGAGATCCGGCAAACCAGCCATGGACGAGGCCCCCAGCCCGTGGAGGAAGCCCCCAGCCATAGATGAAGCCCCCAGTGGTGGATAAAGTCTCCAGCCCATAGATAAAGCCCCCAGTCGTGAATGAAGCCCACAGTCCATGGATAAAGCCCGCAGCCATAGACGAAGCCGCCAGCCATAGACAAAGCCTCCAGCCATAGATGAAGCCCCCAGCCATAGATGAAGCCCCCAGCCATAGATGAAGCCCCTAGCAGTGGATAAAGTCTCCAGCCCATGGATCAAGCCCGCAGCCGTAGATGAAAACGCCAGCCATAGATGAAGCTTCCAGCCGTAAATGTCCCCCGAGTCCTCCAGGAGGCTTCTTGGGTGTGTCCTGCAGCTGCTCCCTCAATGTGTCAGTCCCGTGTTGCTCAGCTGGGGGCATTTTTCAAACCTGAGAAGAAATCATAAGCCTGTGGAGACAGCCAATATATTTCTCAGGGTTATCTGAAACAAACAAAGAACAATTATTACAAAACCTGGGAGACACTGGCTGCTCCTCATCAATGCAGCACATGTCACTGTAGAAAGTCAACAGCAGCCTTGAAAGTGGTAGCCCCTGAGAACACAATGAAATTACAATGTTTTATTACATAAAAATAGAAAACCCCAGTGTGACGTGAAGTTCAATTTAAAAAGTACAAAAGATACATGGTAAACAGGAAAAAAAATACGACCAGGCATATCACAAAAGTTGTAATAGACTTAAAATGTAACAAGTCTCTAAATGTAGGGAAGAAGACTGCCAACAATCACATGTAAGCATGTTGGAGACATGAACAAACAATATAAATGAAGAAAACCAAATGGCTTTTAATCTCATTGAAAAAAATTTTAAAATCACCTTAATAACCACTTTAGAGACAAAATTTTAGAAGTTTCACATGTAACTATGTCAGCTTGGCTGTGCACACATTCTTGCTAAGAAAGCCCCATTAGGCACCTGTGGAGGGAATCTGGCAACATTTAGCAAAGCTGCAAAGCAGTCACTTCGACCTACAATCCTACACCTCAAAATCTCTCCTAAAGGAGACTGGCAAAAACTGAAAAGACTCGTGCACAAGACTATTGGTTGCGACACTAGAAAATGCAGAGCATACTTCTAAAAATTATAATGCAATTAGATAATACTTATGGATAAATAATAAAATGTGTGCAAACTGAAAATTGTGAGATGCAGCAAAGAGCATTATGGGATAGCAATCTATAAGCTTAGTTATTTACACTGGAAACTCAAAAAGGCCGAAAGTTAATTAAGCATACAACTCAAGTTAGAAAAAAGTAACATCAGAATAAATGCAGATAATGTAATGGAAGGATAACAGATGAGAAGAGAAATGGATGAAATAGAAAACAAGGACGATATTAGGGAGAAGTAACAAAATCAACAGTTGTTTTGGAGAAAAGTCTAATGCAAAAGTCATTAGTGAGATTTACCAAGAAAAAAGGGAAGAAGTAGCAGAGAGATTACAAAACAATCAGTGGATATTATGAATACATATATATGTATTCAAATCTACATATGTATTCGTTATGTATACAAATATATATGAATATGGATATTATGCCAATACATTTAAGAATGTGTACAAAATAGATAAGATCCTAGAAAGTACAATTTTCTAAAATGAACTCATGAAGAAATAAAAATCCTAAATAGTTCAACAGACTCTATGTAAATTTAATGAGTAGTTAAGAAATATTGGTCTTTGGCCAGGCACGGTGGCTCACGCCTGTAATCCCAGCACTTTGGGAGGCCGAAATCACTACCAACAAAAGGAAAAGTAAACGCGTCAGAACACAAAAAACTGAAGAGCTTTTTCACAGGAATATTTTTAAATGAAGCAAAACAGCAGGCCTCCTGTAAACTGGGAGAAAATGATAAGTAATCACATATCTGAGGGAGGTTCCTATTGAATATTTACCAGAAACAAAGACTACTAAGGAAAATACATACACACACACAGCAGCCAAAATTGGGCAAACAAACTTAATGGTCACTTTCGGTCAGGGCGCATGAAACTAACAGGTAAAAGAGTGGGTTCTCCATATCACTGTCCCCTAAAATACCTCAAATAACACTGGAGCCCTACCTGTCACCACACAAAAACTAACTCAAGATGAAAGAGTTCACAATGGAAGACCTCAAACTACAAAAATCCTACAAGAAAACCTGGAAAATAATCTTCTCTACATGGGCTTTCCCAAAGCATTTATATGGCTCGGCCTCCAAAAGCAAATCAAGCAGCAGCGAAATGCACAAATTGGGTCTAATGATCCACAGAGCTGGGGCACAGAAAAGAAACTGCCAACAGAAAAAACACACAGCCACATGACGGGAGAAAATGCTCCCACGCTATGCATCTGAACAACTGCTAACAGCCAAAATCTACAACAAGGACCTTAAGTCAGTCAAGACACACACAGAAAAATCCAATTTTAAAAATGAGACCCTGTCTCAAAAAAAAAAAAAAAAAAAGATGGGGGAAAAACCACCACCACAGAACAAACCCAAATAATGTAAATGGAAGGGAACACAAATGAAAATGGAAAATAAGAGCTCTTCCTGCTGAGGGACGGTGGCAGGGAAGTGGCCAAGGGGCACGAGGCTGGATATATCAAGCTGGCTGCCCCAGACATGACTCCCTGTGATCCCGGATTTCTCTCCCCTGACCTGAGTCTCCAGAAGTCGCACGCGCCTTCCCCTAGGACCCTCAAACTTGCTGGGCTCACATCAAGCACCTGACCTGGGTTTTTCCTGCCCACATCAACCCTCACCTGCCAATGTCTCTTCCTAAGGGAGCCACCGCCAGCCCCTCTTCCAAGCTAATGGAGCTCAGCTCTGCGGATTACAGCAGCCCACAGTGGCCCCGGGGCTGTCTCTGTGGGACTGTTGGATGCCACTCACCACTGAGCTCAGACAGCAGGAGAGCAGAAGCTTGGACAGGGCCTTACCAGCAATGGAAAGCCAGGGGAGGGTGCTCTGGATGCTCTGGTCCCCACAGCTCCTCCAGAGGGGGATGCCCTTGCTGTGTGGGCACTGGGCCTACTCTGTCCAACTACCCTACCCACCCCGGTGGGACATGGAGTCTGGAGTTCTTGGCTGGGTAGATGCGTAAGAGGATGAGGGGTGCTCTTCCCAGCCTGTGCGGCAGGCTCCAGGGCTGTGGGCAGTACTGTCCAGTCTGCCTCTATCCCTCAGCCAGGTGAGGCAGGGGCAGAGGGAAACCCCCAGATTCTTCAGATCCCGCCTGCTTGGCCTTTGGAGCAGGCTAGAGGTGGGACCTGGGGCTTCATCCTCCAAGCGCTGACTGCAGACCGACTCTGCCATATCATGGCAGCATCCTCTCTCTTCTCTCAGCACAGTCACTCCTTCTCGAACAGCATTGGCAGGGCCTTGTCTTGGTGCAGAGCTCACTCAGGCCCATCTCCTGCAGCCTCTCTCATGGTTGCCAGATGTGGTCATCCTGGCCCTTGAGAGGGTCCACTGCGCAGTTGAGTGCAGGCTTCAGGCCCAAGGAATGGAATTCAGAGGAAATGGTTTGTGGACACAGGGTCTTGAGAGACGTGAGTCTGTCCCTGCCTGGGGACTGCATCGTGGAAGGCCTCAACTGGGTGAAAAGGGACCCAGAGATGCACCTGCCTTCTTTCTTAGCTTGCAGCTCTCCAAGTCCCATCTGTGCTTAGCACACAAGAAGCAGAGGTGCAGACATACCCAAGCTCAGGTGGTTACAGGCCAGTAGGTGCAGAGGCACCAGTTGGGAGGCTGGGACAGTGACAGTCAAGGATGGGCAGGGGCTAGGACAGGAGCCTGGAACCTGGGCGGCCTCTTGACATCTCCATCCCTCCTCGCCCTCATTTTGGAGGACAGAGGTGCTAAGGTACGAAGAAAGTACTGAGGCCCCAAAAGGAAAGGAAGGTGCAGAGGCCAGGCTTGGGTGACAGGAAGTGGCAGCTGTCTCAGCTGTTTTGGAAACATGGGAACTGGTTTCCCAGTCCTAAAGTGAGGGATGCTGGCCTCATGCCCTCAAGTCAGGACCCTGCAGTGAGTGTGTGTGGCCATATTCAGATGGCGTGTGGCCTTGCTGGCACTGTCTGGGGACAACAGCAACGAGTACTGGAGAGCGGACATGGGAAGATTCTGTTAAATTCAAGAAAAGGGAACTTTCACAAGCGCCCTTGCTGCCCTCCCAGGCCTGCCAGGCTGGCTCACAGCTCCAGGTGGGCACCCCCAAGCATCTCAAAACCACAGAACAGCCACAGCAATGTCCCCTGGGAAGCAGCACCACCTGCCACTTGCTTTGGCTGTGACCTGCATCTCGGGCCTGCTCTCTGTGCATCTTGGATGGAAAACAGCTGGGATAGAAGCCACGCTCTCCTCCCGGGAGTGTGGCCCAGTGGGAACTGCATTAGCCAGGCACTCACTGGCTGCCCGACCTGCTCAGGAAGAGCAGGGGCCACACGCCTGATCAAAGGCCTCTCCCCAACTCCTCTTCTCCCTTGGAGACCAGGACCCCGGAGTCACTCTCTGGACATCTGGCCAATAACCCTGTGGACCCCAGAGCTTCTTTCAGACCCTGCTGCGGTGCTTGTCGATCTTTACGCCTTCTCTGCTGCTTCCCTGCTTGACTTCAACCTCACAGCACGTGGGGTGTGACCGGCATGAAGGGCAGGAAAAGGTCACCCCCTGCCTGAAGGTGAGGAGGTCCCTAGGTAGGTGCGTATCTGCAGCACGGAGAGACCAGCACTCACCAGGCCTACTGCTGAGCATACTCAGGGTCCTGGGGGACGGGTTCATGGAGTCGGTTTGTGGAACAAATGGGGCCTTCTCATGGCAGGGGATGGGGAGCCACTCTGGGCCTGGCCTTTGGTCTAGGTGGAGATAAACACCTCAGGCTGTGCAGTACCTGGCCCTCAGTCTGTCAGAGAGGAATACCTCAGGCTGTGCAGCAGCTTCAGCGTCATCCAACACCACACTGCCCTGGCAACACCTGCCCATAGTGGCTTGGAGAAGATGTCCGTGTCAGCCCCTGGGCTGTGGGCCAGCGTCTGCCTGAGACGGACTCCTGGGAGGGGCTGGCCATATGCCCCTTCTAAATTGCTCTCAGCTCCCTAATGTGCCATTGGGTGCTCTCAGGACAAATGTTTCCAGGACAGGTTCTACACAAGAGGGGTTACCTCCTGGGCCTGGAGTCACACCATACACAAGGAGGCTTTTGGACACCAAGGCAGGGTCACTCTGCACACATCTCACGAATGAAAAGCCTCATTAGAAAATGCGTCAGCTTTCCCTGGGGACCCGACTGTCTCTAGGGAGGGCCTCATCTCTATCTTCCACTCCCCTCTCCACATGATACAAGAAATACAAGCAACAGCATAAAAAAATGAAGAGGAAGAAAATGATCAGAAAAAAACCAAACCGGATAAAAGAAACAGAACAGGCAAGGGAATCAAGAAGCCTATTACACATTTTGTCCCCTCCCCAATACATGAAAGTTTAAGAAGTCTGACTATGCCAACAAAAAACAAGCAAAAAGATACACAAATAGTCACCATCCAAGCTTTAATAAAGACACAGTGGTGCCACTCACGCCTGGCTCAGGTCCCAGCAGGAGGAGGGCACCCCCCAGATTCTGCAGGAAAAGCGGGGAAGACTCCTCCTTCCCCTGGCTGCGCCTGCACGGCTGCCATAGAGGCCCACTGTACAGCACTCACAGCTTCCTCCCCAGGCCAGGCCAGGAAGGCCAGTCCTGCAGGGCTCCTAGCTGCCTTCCCAGCCCCCAGACTTGCTGCTGCCACCACGAGCGCCGATGTCAACAGAGCCACTGCTGCTGTTGCCCTCAACACACTGGCCCATCCTACAAGGTTATTACCTGGCCACTGCCACAGCCTTGCCCTTGGCCTGGCGGCAGCCAGCCACCCTTCTACCACTCCGTCAGCTCCATCTGCAGTCTCCATCGCGGCTACCAAACGCAGTGAGGCGCTGTGGTGCTACAAGGTCCAGCCTCCAGTGTGTGACAAGCGGCTACTCCTCCTGGCATGAAGCAACTGGGCAGGCAAAGCCAGAAAAGCCTATAACAGGATGCAGAGTGGTAGCATTAGAGCCTCACCTTCTCATGCAGGCCACTGGGTTGCAGGAGCCAGTTTCAGCCAAAGAACTCACACTAATCCTCTCAAGTCCACCCTCTCCTTTTGGCCCATATTGGCCAGGAACTGGGGCCTGGGGTGGGGACTGGAGACACCACAGTGCCCGGGCTTCCCACTCCACAGGAACCACTGGGCCCACCCTAGCTGCGCTTCTCAGGAAGCAGGAGCAGCAGACACTCAACCCCAGTCAGCCCTTCCCACCCAAGTGCTGCTTCCCCTTCCTGATCCCTCCACTCACAGGACCCTGTCGCCCTGTGGTGTCTGTTACTGTGTGCCTGGGGGTCCCAGGTGGTCTGCTGCAACACATACACTGTGCCCCAGCCACACATAGTCGTCTAGAGTCTGGAGTTGGGGAGAGAAAGACCACTCTTCTGACCATCGCTGTCACTGCCACCTCCGCCACCTGCCACCAGAGTGGCAGTGGAGACCCCAACGGTGCCCCTAACCCGCCGCCGGCAGTGTAGCCCCTGGATAGCACCCCCAACACCCCGCTCCCCAATGCCGGCACTGTAGCACCTATTGGCAATTGCAACCCGCCCGTCTCGGACAATGCAGCACCCGATGGTACCCGCAACCCGCACCCTGCCGAGGGCAGCATAGTCCGGGATATTGCCCCCAACCAGATCCCTGGCGTGGACTATGGCACCCAAAACACCTCCCACTGCGGGCAGTGCAACCCCGGATAGCGCCCTAAGCTGCTCCCCACCAGGAGCAGCAGCCCAGGACAGTGCCCCCCAACCCACTCCCTTTCTGAGGCAGTGCAGGTACAATAGCACCCCAAACTCTCTCCCCACCTCAGGCACTGCAGCCACAGATAGTGTACCCAACCCACCGCCCCTGGCTCAGGCAGTGTACCCCCGATAGGGCACCCAACCTGCCCCCGTCACAGCCAATGCGACCCCAGACAGCATACCCACCCGCTCCCTGCCATAGCACCCAACCTATCTCCCCAGCCACGGACAGTGTATCTGGCCTCCAATACTACCCCCAACCAGCGCCCTCCCTCACTCTCCACGGGCAGTCTGCCCCAATAGCATTCCCAACAAACCCCCTTACCTCTGCCTCACTGTAGCCCCCAGAAAGCACCCTCAACATCCCCCTCCCCGCCACCAACAGTGACCCTAACCCGTCCCCCACCACCAGCATTGCAGCCCCAGATAGTGTCCCCAACACACTCCGAGCTATGGGCAGTGCAGCCCTCGATAGTTAGCGCCCCCATCCAGCTCCCAGATGCAGACAATGATGCCCTGGATAACATACCCCCTGCCCACTGCAGGCAGTGAAGCACCCAATAGCGCCCCCAACCGGGCACCTCACCTCTGGCAGTGTTGCACCCAACAGTGCACCCGACCCATCCCCGACCAGAGCATTGCAGCACCCCATAGTTCCCCAATTCGCCCCCACCCGGCCATGGGCAATATATCCCCAAAGAGTGCCCCCAAACCTACCCACTGCGGCAGTACTGCCACAACCCACCCCGAGCCACGTGCAGTGCAACCCCGGATACCGCCCCCAACCCACTCCCCTCCGTAGGCAGTGATAACACACCCAACCAGCCCCCCAACACGGGCAGTAACGCCCTGGATAGGGCCCCCACCCTCACCGCACGGGGTCCCTGGAACCCTAGACCCTGTCCCCGACTCCTGGGGAAATTCTTGCCACTTTGGGGCACTCCCGTTTGCAGAGACACGCACCCTGGGAGCCAGGGACTCCACGAACCCCCACCCCCAGGTCGGGCTCAGGAGCTGCGGGACAGGCACTGACCTCCATCACGGAAACCCAGCCTCTTCTTCGGCCTCGCCGCTTTTTCTCCGCAGCCTGCTTCAAACTCTCCCTGGAACCCTGGGCGCCTGACCCCGTTCCCTGGGAACTTCTTGACGCTTTGAGGTACCCCCGGAGGGAGAGACACGCACTCTGGGTGGGAGCCAGGAACTTCATGACCCCTCCGGGTCGGGTGCGAGGGCTGCAGGGAAGAAATCTGATCTCCGTCCGGGGACCCCAACCTCTTCTTCGACCTCGCTGCTTTTCTTCTACAACCCGCCTCAACCTCCCCCTGGAAGCCTGGACGCCTCTGTCCCCTGAGGAACCTCTTGTCACTTTGGGGTGCCCCCTGGAAGAGAGACACGCACCCTGAGTGAGAACCAGGGACTCCAAGAGCCGTCGGCCGCGGGGGCTGCAGGAAAGGCACTGACCTCCGCCTGGGGACCCCAGCCTTTTCTTCAGCCTCGCCGCTTTTTTTCTGCGGCCTGCCTCAACCTCTCCCTAGAACCTCGGGCGCCTGTCCCTGTTCCCCAGGAATCTTCCTGCCACTCTGGGGTGCCCTGTGGGGAGAGACACTCACCCTAGGTGGAAACCAGGGACTCCATGACCCGCCCGGGTCAGGAGCGGGGGCTACCGACAAGGCACTGACCTCCGCCGTGGGAACCCAGCTACTTCTTCGGCCTCGCCGCTTTTTTTCCGCGGCCTACCTCAACTTCCCTCCGGAACCCTGGGCACCTGTCCCCATCTCCCAGTGAACCTCTTGATGCTTTGAGGTGCCCCCGTGGGGAGAGACACGCACCCTGGATGGAATCCAGGGACTCCAAGACCCCCCAGGTTCGGGCGAGGGGTCGCCCCAGAAGGCACTGATGTCTGGTATGGGAACGCAGTCTTTGGCCTCGCCGCTTTTTTTCCGCGACCTGCCTCAACCTCCCCCTGGAACCCTGGGTGCCTGTCCTTGTCCCCCGGGAGACTTCTTGCCGCTTTGGGGTGTCCCCGCGGGAAGAGACACACACCCTGGGTGAGAGTCAGGGACTCCACAACCCCCCCCCTCCCACCCACACCAGGTCGGGCGCGGCGGCGTTTACCGGGAAAGCACTGACAGTACATCCCGGGATAATGAACCTATTCCGCCAGCTTTTTACCATTCTGGCTGTGCTGTATCCTCCCTCACCGCCAGGAACCGCAGCAGCGAGGCGAGCCAGCTCAAACTCCAGCCTCCAGCATGCGCGGCGACTGCCTCCCCCTTCTTCTCCTCTAAACCAGGAACAGAGCAGCTACGGGAGCCGACGCAAAAAAAACCTGTAATCGCAAGCCTCCCCACTTGGCATCCCTTATATATAAGGTTTACTGCAAACGTAGTTCCTGGACTACATGTTCTGATTGGATGAGGGAAACCTCTAGGCCTATTCTGATTGGACTTTGTTGTCATGTTCTGAGTGGATGAGAGCAAGCATTAGCACACCCAATGAGAGCATGATAATAAAGTCCAATCAGAGTAAGCCTAGGGGTTGATCTTATCCAATCAGAACAGGTAGTCTAGGAGCCGCCATTGCCTAACCGCAGTATATAAGGCATGCTGAGGCGGAGGAACACTCTAGGCGTCTCTGTGTGTTCCCGCCCGGGTGTTCCGTGTTAGCTTAGGAAGCCAATTGCTGCATGTTCTGCTAATGGCTAATGCATGCTAGAGGCTGGAGGTTGGAGGCTGGAGCCGGGGCCACCAAGGCTCGCCTTTCGCCTTGCTTCGCTGCGGTTGGCGGTGGCGACCGAGACTGTGGCGCCCTAAGAACGGTAGGAGGGCCTCCGGCAGCGGGGGGTGCTCCTGTCCCAGCGCTCCGTTCCCCACGTTGGAGGATGGGGCCTGTGATACCGCACCTTGCCTGGCTGCAGTTGGTTGTGGCCACGGAGACGGTGCAACTGGAGTGGTAGGAGGGGAGGAAACAGTTTTGGGGTAGATGGAGGGGTAAGAAGAGGGTGGTGAGTGCCAAAGGGAAAAAAGGATGGCGAGCAGGAGTAGGCATTGCAGACAGGCATGGGGAAAAGATGGTGGGAAAATAAGTTTTTTGGTAGATGGAGGGGGAGAAGAGGGTGGTGAGCAGCAGGGGTGGGGAGAAGGCTTTGGGAAAAGACGGGGGAAAATATTTTTGGGTAGATGGAGGCGCAAAAGAGGGTGATGAGAGCGCAAGTGGGGAAAAGGTGGTGTGCGGGAGAGTAGAGACGGCTTTGCGAAAAGATGATGGAAAAATGGTGGGGAAAAAGTTTTGGGGTAGATGGAGAAAGAAAAAATGGTGGCGAGAGGGAGGGGGCCGAAGGCAGTCGGGAAAAGAAGGTGGGGAAATAATGGGGGGGGAACAAAGGTTTTGGGTATTTTTCTGGTTTTAAATTAGATGATTTGTGTTTTTGCTTCTGAGTAGTTTTGCTTTCTATACTTTGTATCTTAACCGCCTGCCTGATGCATAGTTTGCAAATACTTTCTTCCGTTCTCTGGATTGTTTTTTCATTCTACTGATTGCTTCCTCTGCTTTTCAGAAGCTTTTAAGTTTAATGTAATTAATTCCATTTGTCTATTTTTGCTTTTGTTGCTTGTACTTTTGATGTCTATTTGAAAATTCCTTGTCCTAATCAATTTTATTAAGCATTTATCATATGTTTTCTTCTCTAGTAACTTCATAGTTTCAGGTCCTACATTTAAATCTTTATTTTGAGTTGATTTTTGTAAGATAACGGTGTAGATGTATTCTTCTACATGTGGGTGTTGGGTTTTCCTAGCACAGTTTATTGAAGAGATTGCCCTTCCCGAAAGTGTGTTCTTGGTGCCTTTGTTAAAAATGAGTTGACTGTAAATGCGTGAATTTATTTGAGTTCTCTATTCTGTTCTGTCTGTCCCTCATTCTCTTGTCTCTCCCCTGCCCGTTTTTTTGACAGTACCCTGCTGCTTTGATGTTATACTGTAGATTTGCAGTTACTATGGATTTATAGTATATTTTGAAATCAGGTAGTGTGATGCCTCCAGGGTTTGTTTTTATTCAAGATGCTTTTGTCTATCTTAGGTGTTTTGCATTTCCATGTGAATTTTATAATCTTTTTTTTCTATTTCTATGAAGAATGTCTGTAGGTTTACATGAATTGCGTTGTTTCTGTAGATCACATTGAGTGATACAGATATTTGAACAATATTCTTCCAGTGCATGGACATCGGATATCTTTCCATTTACTTGTGTCTGCTTTGATATCTTTGGTCTATGTTTTACAGTTTTCGTTGTAGGATCTTTCAGTTTATTGGTTAAGTTTATCCCTAGGTGTCATCATTTTGTGGGGGGTGGGTAGCTGCTGTCCTGATTTCTTTCTTATGTGTTTCACAATTGGTGCATCTGTGTGCTACTCATTTTTGTATGTTGATATTGTATGTTGCAACTTGACTAAAATTATTTCTAGTAGGTTTTTTGTGTGCAATCTCTAGGGTTCTCTATGTATATATGACCATGTTACCTGCAAACAGAGACAATTTGACTTATTTTTTTTTCCAATTTGGATGGCTTTTATTGCATTCTCCTAATTGCTCTAGCCAGGACTTGTAGTACCATGATGAATAAAAGCGGTCAAAGTAGCCACGCTTGTTCGAGTGGCTTAGAGGAAGAGTTTTACGTATTCCCCATTGATTACGATGTTAGCTGTGGGTGTGTCATATATGGCCTTTGTTGTGCTGAGATATGTTCCTTCTGCATTCATTTTGAGTTTTTGTGAAGGAATGAAGGAATGTTGAATTTTATTTTTTTAGCATCTGCTGAAATGATCATATGGTTTTTGTTCTTGATTCGCTTGATGTGATGTATGACTTTTATTATTTGTGTTTATTGAGTCATCTTCATATTCCTCCAATGAATCCCCCTTCATCGTGGCAGATGATCTTTTTACTGTGTTCAAATGCAATTTTCTTAAAGAATTTTGTTGAAGACTTGCGTCTATGTTCATCAGGGATATTTGCCTGTGGTTTTCTTTCTGTGTTGTGTCTTGGTCTGGTTTTTGTAGCAGGGTAATGCTGACCTCATAGAACAAGTTTGGATGTATTCTTTCCTCTTCAATTTTGGGGGAATATTTTGAGTAAAATTGTTATTACTTCTTTTAAAAATGTTTGGTAGAATTCAGCAGTAAAACCGTAATTCTTTTGTTTTTCTTTGATGAGAGATTTTTATTACTGCTTTAATTGCATTACTCATTATTAGTCTGTTCAGGTTTTTTTTTTTTTTTTTTTTTTTTTTTTTTTTTTTGAGGGAGAGTCTTGCTCTGTCTCCCAGGCTGGAGTGCAGTGGCACGATCTCTGCTCACTGCAACCAAGGCCTTCCAAGTTCAAGCGATTCTCCGCCTCAACCTCCCAAGTAGCTGGTATTACAGGCGCACGCCCGGTTAATTTTTGTATTTTTAGTAGAGACAGGGTTTCGCCACGTTGGCCAGGTTGGTCTCAAACTCTTGACCTCAGGTGATCTGTCTGCCTCGGCCTCCCAAAGTGCTGGATTACAGGTATGAGACACTGCGTCTGGCCCAGGTTTTTTATTTCTTTATTCTAGCTTGTGAAATTGCTATGTTTCCAGAAATTTATTCATTCCTCTTAGATTTTTCCATTCTTTTGTATATAGGTGTTTTTAGTAATCTCTTATGATTATTTGCATTTCTGTGTTGTTGTAATGTTCCCTTTTTCATCTATGATTTTATTGCAGTTTTCCTTTTTCCTAGTCTCATTATAGCTGGTCAGTTTTGATTAAAAAAAAAAAAAAAACCAGCTTTTTGTTTCTTTGACTTTTTGTATTATTTTGGTTTCTATTTAAAAATTTTTTCTGTAATCTTTATGATATTTTCTATTAATTTTAGCATTTGATTTTTCTTGTTTTTTTATAATTTTTTATTGTTTTATTTTTATTTTTTGATTATACTTTAAGTTCTAGGGTATATGTGCACAATGTGCAGGTTTGTTACGTATGTATACATGTGCCATGTTGGTGTGCTGCACCCATTGAGTTATTTACGTTAAGTGTCTCTCGTAATGCTATCCCTCCCCCCACCCCATGACAGGCCCTGGTGTGTCATGTTCCCCTTCCTGTGTCCGAGTGTTCTCATTGTTCAATTCCCGCCTATGAGTGAGAACATGCGGTGTTTGGTTTTCTGTCCTTGCCATAGTTTGCTGAGAATGATAGTTTCCAGCTTCATCCATGTCCCTACAAAGAACATGAACTCATCCTTTTTTATGGCTGCATAGTATTCCGTGGTGTGTATGTGCCACATTTTCTTTTTTTTTTTTTTTTTTTTTTTTTTTTTTTTTTTTTTTTGAGACGGAGTCTTGCTCTGCCGCCCAGGCTGGAGTGCAGTGGCCGGCTCTCAGCTCACTGCAAGCTCCGCCTCCCGGGTTCACGCCATTCTCCTGTCTCAGCCTCCCGAGTAGCTGGGACTACAGGCGCCCGCCTCGTCGCCCGGCTAGTTTTTTGTATTTTTTAGTAGAGACGGGGTTTCACCGTATTAGCCAGGATGGTCTCGATCTCCTGACCTCGTGATCCGCCCGTCTCGGCCTCCCAAAGTGCTGGGATTACAGGCTTGAGCCACTGCGCCCGGCCACCACATTTTCTTAATCCAGTCTGTCATTGATGGACATTTGGGTTAGTTCCAAGTTTTTGCTATTGTGAATAGTGCTGCAGTAAACATATGTGTGCATGTGTCTTTATAGCAGCACGATTTATAGCCCTTTGGGTATATACCCAGTAATGAGATGGCTGAGTCAAATAGTGTTTCTAGTTCTAGATCCTTGAGGAATCACCACACTGTCTTCCGCAATGGTTGAACTAGTTACTTGAAGTGTACTGTCAGGTTGGTTATTTGAGAACTTTCTACTTTACTGATGTGTAGGCATTTATGGCTGTGCGCTTTTCCTCTTAAAACTGCCGTTGCCGCATCCCACAGGTTTTGTTATGTTGTGTTCCTATTCTTGTTTCAATGAGTTTTTAATTTCCCTATTCGTTTCAATGAATTTTTTCATTGGTTGATTGTGAGCATGTCTTTTAATTTTCATATATTTGTACAGTATTTAAAGTTCCTGCAGTTAATTGATTTCTAGTAGTATTCCACTGTGTTTAGAAAGGATAGTTGATACGATTTCAGTTTTTAAAAATGTGTTGTTACTTGTTTTCCAGCCTAACACATAGCCTATCCTGGAGAATAATCCATGTGCTACTGAGTAGAGTGAGCATTGTGCAGTCGTGAAGTCGTGCAAAGCTGTGTAAATTTCGATTGGGTCCATTCGGTATAGAATACAACTTAACTGGTGAGTTTTTGTTGTCTGGATGACCTGCCCATTGATGATAGTGGAGTGTTTATTATAGTGGAGTGTTGAGGTACTCTATTATTATCAATCTTTTTTTAGATGGAATTTCTCTCTTGTTGCCCAGGCTAGAGTGCAATGGTGCAATCTCAGCTCACTGGAACCTCTGCCTCCCGGGTTCAAGCGATTCTCCTGCCTCAGCCTCCCAAGTAGCTGGGATTATAGGCATGTGCCACCACGCCCTGCTAATTTTTGTATTTTTAGTAGACACTGGGTTTCTACTAAACCTATATTGGTCAGACTGGTCTCGAGCTCCTGACCTCAGGGGATCCACCTGCTTTGGCCTCCCAAAGTGCTGGAATTACAGGTATGAACCATTGCACCTAGCAGGAATCTTAAAAAGTTTAATACACGGAAGCAGAGTAGAATGCCGGTTATCAGGGACAGGGAGGTGGGAGAAAAGGGGATCTGTTGGTCCAAGAGTACAGAGTTACAGTTATGTGATTATAGTTAATATTTTGTATACTGGAAATTTGCAAAAGAGTATATTTCAGGTGCTGTCATCTGATTATTTGAGAAGATAGATGTGTTAATTTGACTGTAGTAATCGTTTATGTGTATACGTGTACATAGACAAACATATTCATACATAAGATATTCATACATAAGAAGTAAAACAGGCTGTCCACTTAAATATATACGATTTTATTTTAAAAATAAAAATATGAAACAAAGAAAATAAAGTATGCAATATAGTCTTAATTATCTATATAAGTAATTGCACTGTTCCTCAGAACAGTGAATTAAATGTCAGTTGTATTTGTTCATATCGTAACGTTTCCTTTTATTTTCATGTTTCCTATTTATAATTACACAAATATTTAATGAGTTTACAATGCAACTATATATTAAACATCCTCAACATATTTTAGAGGTGATGAATGTTACAAGTTTTAGGTTATGGTTACTGTAAGAAGGTTCCCTTGGGAAGTGTTATTTTCTGTTGGTTTTTATTTTAAAACATTCACCATTACCAAGAGATAGTCTGGGTTTTTCTAATGTTTACCCACCATAAATAAATACAGAACGCCTCTGAGGATCTATCACTATGGGCAATTAAGCATACTTGTGACAGATAGCTTCTCAGATGTGGAATTGCTGATCCAAAATCAATGAACATGTTAAAATAGGATAATTACTTTTCACCCTCAGATATGCTGTTAAAAATCATATTTTCATTAATTTTATGTAACAGAACCAGTACCAGTTTTCCCACACTTCACACTACATTTAGGTACTATACATTTCATTAATTCTTATCTGTATTACTGACAATAAAATCACCTCATTGATTTTTCAGGTTGGAGTTGCTGATTACTGTAGCTCCAAATGTATGGTGTTGTATTTATTATATAGTTCATATTACATTTTGTGAACTCTACCTTCAGTCTCCTTTACCACAAAAAGGACTATGTGTAGAAACAAAATTGGTTTTATACAAGAGTATCTTTTCCTTGTCTAAGATCTGTTTGAATTAGGAAAAAAAAAAATCACATATTCACCCAAACAGTACAGTGTCTGTATCTGTTTCACAATAGCAATCCAATGTGAATAAAATCACATTCACATCTCTCATGACAAAACTAATGCCTTATGTATAACAATCTTTCATTTTGCATTGAAAAATCATTTTTTTTTTTGCACTACATATGGTCAGTTTTCCTTTTTATGTTGCATAGCTTCCGGTTGCATCTAGGAGTCTTTTATTTTTCAATAATTTTGGGATACAGGTGTTTTTTGGTTACGTGAGTAAGTTCTGTAGTGGTGATTTCTGAGATTTTGGTGCACCCTTACCTGAGTGGTGTACATTGCACCCAATATGTACTCTTTTATCCCTCACCCCTTCCCACCTTTCCCTCTGGGTCACCAAAGTCCATTGTATCATTCTTATTTTTTATTGATTTGTTTTTGAGATGGAGTCTCACACTGTCGCCCAGGTTGGAGTGCAGTTGCCTGGTCTCGGCTCACTGCAAGCTCTGCCTCCCGGGTTCACGCCATTCTCTTGCCTCAGCCTCCCGAGTAGTTGGGACTACAGGCGCCCACCACTATGCCTGGCTAATTTTTTGTATTTTTAGTAGAGACGAGGTGTCGCCGTGTTAGCCAGGATGGTCTTGATCTCCTGACCTTGTGATCCGTTCACCTTGGCCTCCCAAAGTGCTGGGATTACAGGCGGGAGCCACCATGCCCGGCTCATTGTGTCATTCTTATGCCTTTGCATCCTCATAGTTAGCTCCCACTTTCAAGTGAGAACATACGATATTTGGTTTTCAACTCCTGAGTTACTTCACTTAGAATATTGGCCTCTGGCTCCATCCAAGTTGCTGCAAAGGTCATTATTTCATTCTGTTTTATGGCTGAGTAGTATTCCACAGTGTATATATACCGTATTTTCTTCACGCACTTGTTGGTTGATGGGCGTTTAGTTGATGGGCATGGTTGATGGGTTTCGTATTTTTGCAGTTGCGAATTGTGCTACTGTAAATATGCATGTGCACCTGTCATTTCCATGTAATGACCTCTTTTCCTCTGGGTAAATACCCATTAGTGTGATTGCTAGATCGAATGGTAGTGCTACTTTGAGTTCTTTAAGAAATCTAGGAGTCATTTTAATATAGATAATCGAAGTTTACTCTCCCTCCACTTTTCCACATTGGTTACTTCTGCCGATTTGAGGCCATTTTTTCATTTATATTACTCGATCATTTTCTTCACTGTCACATCTCTAACAGTATATGTTGTTTCCAAAGCATATGTGAACAGTTGAAAATTCTGAAAGTATAATGATTTCCTGAAGCATTTGGAAGTTTTACACAAGCCCTTATATGATCTGTGTTTTGATTTATAAATCATCATCTCTTATATTTTACCTACGTTTACTTTTTTTCTTGTGAGATTAATCTTATGCAAACTCTAGATAGAAAGATGTTAGGAAACTATCACATGGTCTGTTATGTTCAGTGTATTATTTTAATAGGTCGAATTCATAGATGAAAAGAAATCTTGATAGTTTTTTAATTATGTAGGAAACTTGACATTTTATCAGAAAACTGTACATTGAAAAGATTGCATTGTTGTCTATAGATAGCGTGGCATGTACTCAACTTCATATGCATAAATTACATTTGTAATGTTCGAATAGTGAATTACAATTTTAACAGGCTTTCACTCCATTTGGTCCTCTTAGGTAAGCAAGGGACCTTGTGTGTTGGTGGAAAAGCAGTTACTTTGGGGCAAGAAGGAAGATTAATTGCTTATTAGGAATTTTAATAAGTTAGCAAATTGGATGCTGTTTTCAAATCTTAGATTCCAAATTGGGCTAACAATAGTTATGTTTCAAGGTTTCTATGAGGACTAAATGAGAGAACTTACTAAAAATAAATTGCATTCAGTATATGCTTATTGTGCCATTATCTTCCTACTCCCTTTTTAGGGTTTATGAATCAAGTCTCATAGAAGTTTACATCACTTGCCAAATGCAAACTATTTCAGAATCAGCAAGGACCCATGGTTTTTATTCTAAAAACTGCTTTGTAAAATGTGGAATAAATGATCAGTGCCATTATCCAGTCCAATTTATTTTACATCAAAGAAATCTGAGTCACAGAAGGCATATTACTGTATCAGCCCATGGCCAGGCCATTAGGTTTTGAGTAGGTTGGAAATTGTGATGATACGTACTTTTGTGTTTTGAGATGTATTGATATTGTGAGTACAAAAATGATGATTTGATAACAGCACAGAGTGTGGTAATCCAGCAAAATACGTTATATTTTGAAATAGTGAAGAATATTATTGGTTTGGATTTTTGTTTTAAGAGAAATATTGCATCTCACATTTGCCATATTTAAAAATATATGCATATATACTCAAACATTTATTTTTTTCTCTGAATAGCACCAGGTCATCTAACACAGGTGATGTTCAGAGGAGAAAAAATATATGTTTGAGTGAATGTGTATTTTGAGAAGATTAATATTTTAAAATAATTGATGAAATTAAAACAGTGTTGCATAGTTTAATCCATGCTTTCCATACGGATTAACCTACGTGCTTATATTTCAAAGCAAATAAGCAAAACAAGACAAGATAAAAACTGTTTATTCTTGGAGTATATGGCTGATCAATCTTAAGTGCCAGATGCATTTTGTAGCGTTCATTAACCTTGTCCTCTTACAAAAATTCCTATAGGATGAATTGATAATTTAGAATCTATTACTTGCCCAAAAGTGACACTTCTTGCCTTGGTGAAAGAACTAGATATGCAGTTATGTAAGAAGTAAAATAACCCAACACATCTTTACAGGAAATGTGTTCTGAGAAGAAATAACGGTGTTAATTAAAAGTAAATTACTGACGTATTCACCAGTTTTTCATTGCTGTATTTAAACAACAATAAATTAGAATTGGCTTATTTGTAGTACAAGTTTACAAGTAATCATATGTGGGAAGATTTATAGAAAGCACCTTAATTAAATAGACCGACAATTATAAAATGATATGAAAGGTATTTTACAATAAACATTTACTAGTCAGAATTTTCACTTATAACTTACTATTACAAAGATAATTTGATCCAAGAGACCAAATTTAGAGGAAAAGCTTTATTCACATGGTAAGCATTCTTAAAGGAATTTTTATAAGAATTATTGGGGATATTTTTGAAATTAAAGTTAATAATTGTGTTAAAATATTCATAACATGAAATTTATCATCTTAATAATGTTTAAGCGTGCGCGCACTGTTCGGTAGTGTTAAGCTTGTTAATGTCACTGTGCACTCAGTCTCCAGAACTCTTTTCATCTTGCAAAACAGACTCTGAGTTCATTCTACAACTGTTCATTCCCCTCCCACCCTCAGTTCCTGGCAATCACCCTTCTTTCTGTCTCTTAACTTTAGGTACCTCATGTAAGTGGAATTATACAGTATGTGTCTTTGTGACGGGTTTAACATAACGTAATGTATTCCATGTTGTTGCGTGTGTCCGAATTTTGGTCCTTTATAAGGCTAAATAACGTGCCATTGTGTATCTATGCTATGTTTTGTTTATCTGTTCATTCATTGGTGGTTACTTGGTGGTTTCCACTTTCCAGCCATTGTGAATAATATTGCTCTTAACGTGGAGGTAGAAATATTGTGTGATTCTGCTTTCAGCACTTATGGATAGATTCCCGAAAGTAGAACTGCTGGATCATATGTTGATTCTGTATTTAGTCTTTTGAGAAACTGTCATGTGTTTTCCACAGTGGCTGCACCATTTTATATTTCCACCTATGGTGCACAAATGTTCCAAGTTCTCCACATCTTCAATAATACCTCTTATTTCCTAGATTATCCACCTGGGGACTGGTGTCTAGATGGAGAATGACAGTCACCTGCAACCTTGTATTCTCCTGAGGTATAGCTGTGAAACTGGGTAGTGAAGTCTACTTAGAGTCCACTGTCTGCCTGGGGCCTAATACCCACCTGGGCCTGATGAAAACCTGGGACCTGGTATTTACCTAGGCCTGGGAGTCTACCTGGGGCTTGATTTCAGCTGGGGCCTGAAGTTCTCCTAGTACCTGGTGTCCACCTGAGGCCTGGGTGTCAGCCTGGGACCAGATGTCCCCCTGGGGCCTGAGTGTTTCCCGGTGCCTGAAGACCTCTGGGTTTAGATGTCTACATGGGACCTAGATGTGCACCTGGGGCCTGATGTTCACCAGGGACCTGATGTCCATTTGGAGTCAGGTATGCAGCTGAGGTGCCATGTCCACCTGGAACCCAGGTGTCCATCAGTGGCCTGGTTTTGACCTGGGACCTGGGCATTTACCTGGGGTCTCAGTGATCACTTGGGGCCTGACGTCCACTTGGGTTTTGGTGTCCAGCTGGGTCCTTATGTCCACTGGGTTCCTAGGTATCTTCCTGAGGCGCAGTGTCCTGTAGGGGCCTGGTTTCTGCCTGGGATGGGGGTTATCTACCTTCTTGCTGCTGATTACCTTGGTCCCTGGTGTATACCTGGGGCCTACGTCCACCTTGGACCTGTTGTTTCTTTGTGACCTTGTGTCCACCTGTGCCCTGGGTGTCAGCCTGGTACCTATTATCCACCTGGGGCCTCCTTAGCCACCTGGCACCTACTGGTCCCTTGAAGTCTGGTGTTCTGGGTCCTGATGTCAACCTGGGGTATGTATAGGTATCCTGTGGCCTAGCTGTTCATATGGGACCTAATGACCTCACATATGGGGCCTGGGTGTTTACCTGGGGTTTGGGCAGTGTCCAGCCTGAGGCCTGATGTTCACCAGGGGCCTAAGTGTTCACCTGTGTGCCTGGGGTGCACTAGTTTCCTGCTGCCTACCTGGGGCCTGGGTATTAGCTGGTAGCCTGATACCACCTGCGGCCTGGGTGTTCACCTGGCTTTGGGTATCAGCTGGGAGCTTGGGACCACCTGCAGCCTGATGTCCACCTGGAACCTCATCAGGCTGCCTGGTCTCTGGTGTCCATCTGGGGACTGGGTGTCTACTTGAGACCTGGTGTCTGCCTGGGGCACAGTGTTCACCCAGTGGCTACTGTCTACCTAGGGCCTGTTGTCTACCTTGAGACTGGGTGTTCACCTGGGGTTTGATACTTACCTGGGGGCTGATGTTCCCTTGGAGCCTGGTGTCTTCCTGAGGCCTCATGTCTGTTTGTATCTTGGTGTCCTTCTGGGACCCGGTGTCTGCCTGGGGCTTGGTGCCCTTCTGGAGACTGGATTTTCACCTTGGACCTGTTGTTGAAGTGCGTCCTAGATTTCCACATGTCGTCTGGTATGCACCTGGGGCCTGTTGTTGTTTTTGGGCCTGGTGTTGACCTGGGCCCGGGATGTCAATCTGATACCTGCTGTGTAGCTGGGGCGTAGATAGCCACCTGGGGCCTGCTTGTCACTTGAGGTCTGTTGTCCTCCTTGGACCTGATTTCAGCCTGGGGCCTAGTGTTGATCCAAATTTTTGTATCCTTGTGAAGCCTAGTGTCCTTCTGGGGCCTGAGTGTCCCATGTGGGGCCCAGTGTTCACCAGGGTCTCATTTATGGGCCTTGTGTCCAACTGGATTGTACTGTCCACCTAGGGCCTGCTGTTCACCTGGTCCCTGGAATTCTTTTTGCCCTGCTGTTCATCTGAGGCCTGGATGTCAACCTGGGACTGAACGTCTACCTGGGGCCTGAGTGTCCACTGGGGCCTGATGACTTCCTGGGGCCTGGGTGTCCACGTGGGATCTAAAGCCTGGACATATGGGGTCTTGGTGTCCACTTGGGGACTGGGTGTTCACTCGGGGCCTGATGTTCACCTTAGGCCGGATGTTCACTGGGGTCCGATGTTCACCAAGGGTCTGGTGTTCATCTGGGCCCCAGTGTCCACCTGGAGCCTGGGTGTCAACCTGTGGCCTGATGTCTACCTGGAGCCTGGTGAACATTGGACATCAAACACCAGGTGGACACTATGTCTTATGCGTATGCCAGTTCCCAGGTGGACTCCAGTTCCCAAATGAACATCAGGCACCAGGTGGACATCAGGTTCCCAGTTAACAAATAGGTGCCAGGTGTGCACCGGGCTCCAGTTGAACATCAGGCCCCAGGTGGATCCCCAGGCCCCACATTGACACCTAGGCCCCAGGAAGACATGAGGCACGAGGTGGATACTTATGTTCCTGGTGAACGTTAGGCTCCAAGTGGACACCCTGGCTCCAGGTGGATATAGGGCCTCAGGTGGCCATCAGGTCCCAGCTGGGTGCACACTGGACTTGAGGTATACATCAGGCACTGGGTGTACACCCAGGCCCCCGTTGGACAGAATGTCACAGATGGACTTCAGGCCCAAGGAGGATACCGAGGCTTTGGGCAGATACCCAGGCCTCATGTGGATATTAGGCCTCGGGAAAAACAGGCCGTAGTTGCATACTTAGTCTTCCAAGTGACATAATAACGCCCCAGGCAGACCGAAGGCTTTAGACTCCAGATGGACATTAGGCCCCAGGGTGACATCAAGGCTCCAGGTGGACACCAAGCCCTGGGTGAACTCCAGACCCCAGGTGGACATCAGGCAGCTTGTGGATACCTACACTGCATGTTGAATCTGGCCCCAGGAGGACACCAGGCCTCAAGTGACCACCAAGCCCTCAGGTGGCTATGTAGGCCCCAGGTGGATATCAGGCCCCAGGTTGTCTCTCAGGGCCCAGGTGAATACCAGGTTGCAGATGAATAACAGGCCCAAGGTGGACATCAGCCCCCACCCCGTGAACAGCAGGTTCCAGGTAGATACCTAGCCAGATGTCCACCTGCAGACTAGAGTTCACCTAAGGTTGGGTCTGATTTCTTCTTGGGGCCTGGGTGTTTTTCTGGGACCTGTAATCTGCTTGGGGTCTGGTGTTTACTTGGGGGTGATGGGTATTTACCTTGGGTCTGGTGTCCACCTGGGGTCTGGATATGCACCTGGGGCCTCTGTGTCCACCTGGGGCCTGATGTTCGCCTGGGGCCTTCTGTTTACCAATGGCCTGATTTCCATCTTGAGACTGGGTGTCCATCTGGGATCTCTGTCCCCCTATGACTTGGTGTCCAACTGGGATATGGTGTCTGATATACAACTTGAGTCCAGTGTCCACTTGGGGCCTGATAGCTACCTTGGGCCTGTTGTTCACATGGGTCCTGGTGTTGTGTTGGGCTCTAACGTCTACTAGGAGCCTGATGTTCTCCAGGGGGTCTTGATCCCCACCTGGGGCCTGAGTGTGTGTGTGTGGCCTGATATACTTCTGTGGCCCAATGTTCACCTGGGGCCTGGTGTCCGTCCACCTGGGGCGTGGGTTTTTACCTGCAGCCCAGGAATTTACATGTGCCCTGGTGTTTACTGGGTTCCTAGGTGTCAACTTGTGTCTTAGTTTCCACCTTGAGCCTGGTGTTCACCTGGAGCCTGGGTGTCACCCTAGGGCCCGAAGTTCACCTGGGATCTCGTATTTTTCTGATGCTAGAGGTTCACTTGGATCCTAGGTACTCACCTGTGTCTGAATTTCACCTGGGGTCTGATGTTCATTTGGAGTGAAGTGTCAGGTTTACTCCTCCTGTAAACCTGGGGCCTGGGTGTCAACCTTGGGCCTAATGTAAACCTGGGTTCTGTGTCCACATTGGGACTGGCTAGTCACCTGTTGCCACATGTACACATGGGGCCTGAGTATTTACATGGGCCTCATGCCCATCTGGGACCTTATGTCTACCTGGGGCCTAGGTATACTCGTTAGGCCTGATGCCTACCTGGGTTCTGATATCCATGTCGGGCCTGGTGTTCTGATAACTAGTTGGGGCTTGGGTGTCCTCCTGGGGCTTGATGTTCTCCTGTGACCTGGTGTGCAACTGGGGCCTGGGTGTCAGCTTGGCATCTGAGTTCAGTGTCCACTTGGGGCCTGGTATTTAGCTGGAGCCTGATGCTCTCCTGAGGCCTGGGTATTTAGGTATGGCTTGTGATCTTTTCGTGACCTGGGTGTTTATCTGGAGCCTGATGTTCTCCAGGCCACCTAGGTATTTACATGGGCCAAATTTCTCTCTGGGGCCTGATGTTCATTTGTTACCTGGTGTTCACCAAAGGCTTGGGCATCCACCTGTTGACTGATGTTCAGCTGGGGCATAGATATTCACCTGGGGCTAAAGGGTCCACCAGGGGCCTGATGTCTGCCTGAGGCTTAGTAATCCACGGGGGGCCTGTGTTTACCAGAGGCCTAGGTGTCAACCTGCATCCTATATTCAGGGAGGGGCTGAGATGGTGCCACTGCACCCAGCCTGGGCGATGGAGTGAGATTGCATCTCAAAAAAAAAAAAAAAAATTTTTTTTGGAGACTAACATGATAAATCAAACCAGACTAATTTTAGAAACAAAAATAAAATACTGAATTTATTACTTGAATACTAAAACTGTTTTTTAAATAAATATACTGATTTCAAAATAAAAATGGTTATACGTAATTAATATTTAACAATCAATTTTTTTAGTAAATATTTCAATATTGAAAGTTTTTTATACATTTTCTTAATGAGTTTTATATGCCATCTTACATGAGTGGATCAAGAAACATTCAGATGGGTAAATGAGAGGATGCAAAAAATGTAGGCATAAAATTACACCACATAGGTAAGGAAAACAATGAATGTTTGTATCTACTATTATTCCCTAATATACATCCACGCTCATGAATTCATAACACTTTCATTGATGAGACATCAGTTTTACATTCAGCTAAACTCTCGTCGTAACTGTACCTTCTCAATTACAAGATAAGTTAAAGAATGTGATAAATGTTTGTAATTTAATGATGTAAGTATAAGTGTATCTTGTACTTCAGAAACTCTCATAGTTTATAACCAGTGTTTGTTAGCCATGTGTGAGATTCATAGATGCCTTATGATAAACGGGCTCTAGATGATGCATTGGTTTATAAAATTTAACTTGTGTGTTTTTTACTTTTTTCTTTCTTTAAAAAATTTTAAATTCAGTGTTTTTGTTGATAAAGGAGAAAACAGTTGCATATTTACTTTCTGTCACCTGGGATTTTGTACGTTTCTGATGTAGTTTAAACCTGGACTGTATATTTTTTTTACTTGTGAACAATTAGCTCACTTACGGCTATTGTTTTTTACAGAAATTTCTGATATATTTGTCCAAAATTTCACAAGTACATTTTCAGTATATTGGTGCATTAGAAAAAGACTACATCATTATAATTTTTTTGAAAATATGTTGAATAAAATGTCTTAACTCCATGTCTGTATAATTCATTAACACAGTAGTTGCACTTATCTTTAAATGATTAGACATAACTTTCATTGATATAAAAGTACAGATATCTTCGAAGAATGTTATTGATGAGTAATTTATCCTGGAAAACAAACTGTTACAAATTTGTTGAGTCAATCAAAGAAAGTAATAGTAAGATATTAATTCCCAAAAGCAAATGAGCCTTGATATTTAATTAAACTTACATGGATAAATGGCAACTGTCAGACATAGTGTGTGTTTTGGGGGAGAGGAAGACGGGACTGATTCTCTTTTTGGGAAAAAAAAAATCATACAAGCTTTTTACGAGTCTTAGGTCGGGGTTGTGATAAGGAAACAGAGCCACTCATGACCACTCAGGAAATAGAACTGATGCTGCTTTTTCTTTTTCCTGGGACCCTCTTTGCAATTCACTAAGAGCTTTTCCTGATAGCCTTGTCTTGGCTGGTGTTTGTGCTTCTCATTAGGGTATACAAATGTCAGGCCAGTTTTGGCGGGGCGCAGTGGCTCATGCCTGTAATTCGAGCACTTTGGGAGGCTGAGGCAGGCGGATCACGAGGTCAGGAGATTGAGACCATCCTGGCTAACACAGTGAAACCCCATCTCTACTTAAAATATAAAAAATTAGCCGGGCGTGGTGGCGGGCACCTGTGGTCCCAGCTACTTGGGAGGCTGAGGCAGGAGAATGGCGACCCCAGGAGGCGCAGGTTGCAGTGAGCACATGCCACTGCACTCCAGCCTGGGCGACAGAGCGAGGCTGTGTCTCAAAAACAAACATCAGGCCAGTTTTGTCAGTCCCGTCCAGCTTGTCAGTGTAGTTTTGCCCAGCTTCGTCCTTTCTGGAGCTGAGGAGAGAATTCAGGGCACTGGGCATTACACAGAATTGCCGATAACCTGAGACAACAGAGTCCTACCGAGAAAACAAAGACAAAGCATGTTCTTACCCGCTTCTGCCATAGCGTGTTCTAACCTGCGGTCACCATCTGTTGGCTAGGAGGTTGCACTGCACACCCTATTACAAAATTTGCTGACTCAAGTACAGATAGGGAAATGATGTAGGCTTCTTGAGACCTCCACTTTCTCATTTCGGCAGCAAGTTGAGGGCCTTCTCACATGCCCAGTATGCTGCCATGAGAACTAGCATTTGGGACAACCCACCATACTAAATGTGCATATAACCGAAACATACAGAGGCTGACTCCCCAGACAGCACGCAGAAGCAAATGGCCTTCCTCAGCATCCATTAAAGTCACATCCTCAAGGGTGATAACATGTCTCAATCAAGTGAAAGTACACTGAAATAGAATCCATAATTTTTTTTCATAATGTCATTTTTGGAAATAGTGCATGTAAGTCTTTTCATGTCTTGTCTTTTCTTTTTTTCTTTTCTTTTTTTTTTTTTTTTTTGAGACAATCTTGCTCTGTCACCCAGGCTGGAGTGCAGTGGCGCGATCTCAGCTCACTGCAAGTAAGCCCTGCCTCCCGGGTTCACGCCATTCTCCTGCCTCAGCCTCCCAAGTAGCTGGGACTACAGGCTCCTGCTACCGCGCCTGGCTAATTTTTTGTATTTTTATTAGAGACAGGGTTTCACCATGTTAGCCAGGATGGTCTCGATCTCCTGACCTCGTGATCTGCCCGCCTCGGCCTCCCAAAGTGCTGAGATTACAGGCATGAGCCACCACGCCCGGCCCCATGTGTTTTCATAGCTTGATAGTTGATCTCTTTTTGGTTCTTAATACTATTTCCATTGTATGATTGTACCACAGTTTATGCACTCACCTTCTTGAGGGTATCTTTGTTGCTTCACAAATTGGTTGAATTTTTTCATGCATGTTCATGAAGCAGTTCTCTTGTTTGTAATAATAACTGGTTTTGATTTAGGGGAATGTTGGCATTCTACAGTGAGTTGAAATGTACTCTGTATTGGGCTGTTTGTGTATTGCTGTAAATACCTGAGATTGGGTAATTTATGAGAACATAGGTTTCATTGGCTAACAGTTCTACAGGCTGTACAGGAAGCATAACATGGGGCTCTGCTTCTGGGGAGGCCTGTGGAAGCTACAGTCATGGCAGAAGGCGAATTATGAGCTTACACATCACATGGCCAGAGCAGCAGAGGGAGAAGTGGGAAGTGCCATGTCCATTTAAATGACCAATTCTCATGAGAATCACTATTATGAGGACAGCACCAAGGGCATGGTGCTAAATTATTTGTGAGAAATCTCCCCTCATGATGTATTCACCTCTTACCAAGCTTGACTTCCAACACTGGGGATCACATTTCAATGGGAGATTTTGGTGGGGACACACATCCAAACTGTGTCATACTTTCTTTTATTTTAGGGGGAGAGTTTGTGTAGAATTATATCTCTTTTTTTCTAAAATATTTGGTAGAACTCACCAGTGTAGGATTCTTGGCCTGGCGTCTTCATTGTAGGAAGATTTTTAACTATGACTTAATCTTATTTGATAGATTTAGGGCAATGCAGGTTATCTGTTTTTTCTTGAGATTTGGTCGTTTTCACATTTCAGTGAATTTGTCAGTTTTGTCTAAGTTGTCAGGTTTATTCACATACATTTTATAATATTCCCTTGTCTTTTTTAAGTATCGGTAGAATCTGAAATAATGTCCCATTACTTATTTTCAAAGTTAGTCGTTGGTAGCTTTTTCTTCTCATGAGCTAGTTTGGCTAGATAGAGGTTTATTGCTTTTATTGATCCTCTCAAAGTCTTTGGTATTGGTCAAGTTACCTACCGTTTTTGTGTTTTATTAGTTAGATCTCTGATGTTTTAATTCTCTTGGCCTATTGCAAAGAAAATTCTATAGTTGGGAGCTTACCAACAACATAAATTGTGAATTCTCACAATTTTGGAAGTTGCACAGTTCAAGATCAACATATCATCAGATTTGATGTCTGAAGAGGTACCACTTTATGATGCATAGATGCATTCTTTTTCTCTGTGTCCTCACATGGCCAAGAGAGTTAAAGAGGCTCTCTGGGGTTATTTCTATCAGAGCATTAATCCATATATGAAGGCTTGACCCTCATGACCTAATCACATCTCAAAACTCCTACCTCCTAATAACATCACCTGTGATTTGATTTTAGCATGTGAAATTTGCAAGGACACAAGCATTCAAACCAATGCAGATATGTATCATTTCTTTCCATTTCCTTTGAGTTTACTTTTTTTTTTTTTTCTAATTTCTTAAGGTAAAAGTCCAAGTTATTTGAGAGTCTTCTAATGTAGACATTCAGTGCTGAAAATTTTTATGTAAGTGCTATTGTAGATGCATTTTACAATTTCTAATGTGTTTTCATTTTTAGTTAGTTCAAAATACTTTCTAATTTCCCTTTTTTTTTTTTTTTGAACCAACCCAGGATTATTTGGATATATGTTAATTTCCAGTGGTTGAGTTTTTCCAGGGACATTTTTTGTTACTGATTTTTATTTGATTGGTTTTGGGTCAGGGAGCATGTTTTGTATAAATTAAATCATTCTTTCTTAATGCTTTTATTAAGATATGATCTAGAGTATAGTCTTTGAGTACTTCAGAAGAATTATGCTTTTTAAGTCTACCATATTCTTGCTGATTTTCTGCCTCCTTATTCTTCCACTTGAGTAAGGGGTTTAGACATTTTAGACTATATTTGGGCAATTTTTCTATTTCTTTTGTAGTACTATCTCTTTTTGTATGATGTATTTTGAAGCATTTATGTTATGTATATAAATAGTTAGGACTATTGTGTTTTTTGATTAATTGAACCCTTTGTCCGTATAAAATGACCTTGTTTCTTGCTGGTACATTTTTGCTATGAAATGTACTTTAATATTAATATAACCACTCTCCCTCAGCCTTTTGTCAAGTGTTAGTGTGGTGTATCTTGTTTCATCCTTTAACCAGGTTTTGTCTTTTTTTTTTTTTTTTTAATACTTGAAGTTCTAGGGTACATGTGCACAACGTGAAGGTTTGTTACATATGTACACATGTGCCATGTTGGTGTGCTGCACCCATTAAATCATCATTTACATGAGGTATATCTCCTAATACTATGCCTCCCCACTCCCCGCCCCCAATAGGACCCGGTGTGTGATGTTTCCCTTCCTGTGTCCATGTGATCTCATTGTTCAATTCCCACCTATGAATGAGAACATGCGGTATATTTGGTTTTCTGTTCTTGCTGTAGTTTGCTGAGAATGATGGTTTCCAGCTGCATCCATGTCCCTACAAAGGACACTGAACTCATCCTTTTTTATGGCTGCATAGTATTCTATGGTGTCTATGTGCCACATTTCTTAATCCAGTCTGTCACTGATGGACATTTGGGTTGATTCCAAGTCTTTGCTATTGTGAATAGTGCTGCAGTAAACGTACGTGCGCTTATGTCTTTACAGCAGCATGATTTATAATCCTTTGGGTATATCCCCAGTAGTGGCATGGCTGGGTCAAATGGTTTTTCTAGTTCTAGATCCTTGAGGAATTGCCACACTGTTTTCCACAATGGTTGAAATAGTTTACAGTCCTACCAACGGTGTAAAAGTGTTCCTATTTCTCCACATCCTCTCCAGCACCTGTTGTGTCCTGATTTTTTTAATGATTGCCATTCTAACTGGTGTGAGATGGGATCTCATTGTGGTTTTGATTTGCATTTCTCTGATGGCGAGTGATGATGTTCATTTTTTCATGTGTCTGTTGGCTGTATGAATGTCTTCTTTTGAGAAGTGTCTGTTCATATCCTTTGCCCACTTTTTGATGGGGTTTTTTTTTCTTGTAAATGTGATTGAATTCTTTATAGGTTCTGAATATTAGCCCTTTGTCAGATGAGTAGATTGCAAAAATTTTCTCCCGTTCTGTAGGTTGCCTGTTCACTCTGATGGTAGTTTCTTTTGCTGTGCAGAAGCTCTTTAGTTCAATTAGATCCCATTTGTCAATTTTGGCTTTTGTTGTTGTTGCTTTTGGTGTTTTAGACATGAAGTCCTTGCCCATGCCTATGTCCTGAATGGTATTGCCTAGGTTTTCTTCTAGGGTTTTTATGGTTTTAGGTCTAACATTTAAGTCTCTAATCCATCAATTTTCATGTAAGGAGTAAGGAAAGGATCCAGTTTCAGCTTTCTACTTCTGGCTAGCCAGTTTTCCCAGCACCATTTATTGAATAGGGAATCCTTTCCCCATTTCTTGTTTTTGTCAGGTTTGTCAAAGATCAGATGGCTGTAGATGTGTGGTATTATTTCTGAGGGCTCTGTTCTGTTCCATTGGTCTGTATCTCTGCTTTGGTGCCAGTACCATGCTGTTTTGGTTACTGTAGCCTTGTAGTGTAGTTTGAAGTCAGGTAGCGTGATGCCTCCAGCTTTGTTCTTTTGGCTTAGGATTGTCTTGGCAATGCGGGGTCTTTTTTGGTTCCATATGAACTTTAAAGCAGTTTTTTCCAATTCTGTGAAGAAAGTCATTGGTAGCTTAATGGGGATGGCATTGAACCTATAAATTACCTTGGGCAGTATGGCCATTTTCACAATATTGATTCTTCCTATGCATGAGCATGGTATGTTCTTCCATTTGTTTGTGTCCTCTTTTATTTCACTGAGCAGTGGTTTGTAGTTCTCCTTGAAGAGGTCCTTTACATCCCTTGTAAGTTGGATTCCTAGTTATTTTATTCTCTTTGAAGCTGTTGTGAATGGGAGTTCATTCATGATTTGGCTGTTTATCTGTTACTGGTATATAGGAATGCTTGTGATTTTTTGCACATTGATTTTGTATCCTGAGACTTTGCTGAAGTTGCTTATCAGCTTAAGGAGATTTTGGGCTGAGACATTGGGGTTTTCTAAATACACAATCATGTAATCTACAAACAGGGACAATTTGACTTCTTCTTTTCCTAACTGAATACCCTTTATTTCTTTCTCTTGCCCGATTGCCCTAGCCAGAACTTCCAACACTATGTTGAATAGGAGTGGTGAGAGAGGGCATCCCTGTCTTGTGCCGGTTTTCAAAGGGAATGCTTCCAGTTTTTGCCCATTCAGTATGATATTGGCTGTGGGTTTGTCAAAAATAGCTCTTATTATTTTGAGATACGTTCCATCAATACCACATTTATTGAGAGTTTTTAGCATGAAGGACTGTTGAATTTTGTCAAAGGCCTTTTCTGCATCTGTTGAGATAATCATGTGGTTTTTGTCTTTCGTTCTGTTTATATGCTAGATTACGTTTATTGATTTGTGTATGTTGAACCAGTCTTGCATCCCAGGGATGAAGCCCACTTGATGATGGTGGATAAACTTTTTGATGTGCTGCTGGATTCGGTTTGTCAGTATTTTATTGCGGATTTTTGCATTGATGTTCATCAGGGATATGGGTCTAAAATTTTCTTTTTTTGTTGTGTCTCTGCCAGGCTTTGGTGTCAGGATGATGTTGGCCTCATAAAATGAGTTAGGGAGGATTCCCTCTTTTTCTATTGATTGGAAGAGTTTCAGAAGGAATGGTACCAACTCCTCCTTGTACCTGTGGTAGAATTCAGCTGTGAATCTGTCTGGTCCTGGACTTTCTTTGGTTGGTAGGCTGTTAATTATTGCCTCAATTTCAGAGCCTGCTATTGGTCTATTCAGGGATTCAACTTCTTTCTGGTTTAGCCTTGGGAGAGTGTAAGTGTCCAGGAAATTATCCATTTCTTCTAGGTTTTCTGGTTTATTTGCGTAGAGGTGTTTATAGTATTCTCTGATGGTAGTTTGTATTTCTGTGGGGTCGGTGGTGATATCCCCTTTATCATTTTTTATTGCGTCTATTTGATTCTTCTCTCTTTTCTTCTTTATTAGTCTTGCTAGCGGTCTATCAATTTTGTTGATCTTTTCAAAAAACCAGCTCCTGGATTCATTGATTTTTTTTGGAGGTTTTTTTTTTTTGTCTCTATCTCCTTCAGTTCTGCTCTGATCTTAGTTATTTCTTGCCTTCTGCTAGCTTTTGAATGTGTTTGCTGTTGCTTCTCTAGTTCTTTTAATTGTGATGTTAGGGTGTCAATTTTAGATCTTTCCAGCTTTCTCTTGTGGGCATTTAGTGCTATAAATTTCCCTCTACACACTGCTTTAAATGTGCCCCAGAGATTGTGGTATGTTGTATCTTTGTTCTCATTGGTTTCAAGGAACATCTTTATTTCTGCCTTCATTTCGTTACGTAGCCAGTAGTCATTTAGGAGCAGGTTGTTCAGTTTCCATGTAGTTGAGCGGTTTTGATTGAGTTTCTTAGTCCTGAGTTCTAGTTTGATTGCCCTGTGGTCTGAGAGACAGTTTGTTATAATTTCTGTTCTTTTACATTTGCTGAGGAGTGCTTTTACTTTCAACTATGTGGTCAATTTTGGAATAAGTGCGATGTGGTGCTGAGAAGAATGTATATTCTGTTGCTTTGGGGTGGAGAGTTCTGTAGATGTTTATTAGGTCTGCTTGGTGCAGAGTTGAGTTCAATTCCTGGATATCTTTGTTAACTTTCTGTCTCGTTGATCTGTCTGATGTTGACAGTGGGGTGTTGAAGTCTCCCATTATTATTGTATGGGAGTCTAAGTCTCTTTGCAAGTCTCTAAGGATTTGCTTCGTGAATCTGGGTGCTCCTGTATTGGGTGCATATATATTTAGGATAGTTAGCTCTTCTGATGAGTTGATCCCTTTACCATTATGTAATGACATTCTTTGTCTCTTTTGATCTTTGATGGTGTAAAGTCTGTTTTGTCAGAGACTAGGATTGCAACCCCTGCTTTTTTTTTGTTTTCCATTTGCTTGGTAGATCTTCCTCCATCCCTTTATTTTGAGCCTATATGTGTCTCTGCGTGTGAGATGGGTCTCCTGAATACAGCAAACTGATGGATCTTGACACTCTATCCAATTTGCCAGTCTGTGTCTTTTAATTGGACCATTTAGTCCATTTACATTTAAGGTTAATATTGTTATGTGTGAACTTGATCCTGCCATTGTGGTATTAGCTGGTTATTTGCTAGTGGAAGGATGTTGGAGTCTTTGACGGCAGCATGATCTATTTGGCTGGGGTGTCTTACCTACCTTTTCAGTCCCTGCATTAACCCCCTCTAGGAACTCTGCGTGGATCATGTGGAAATGTGAATCTCTTAAGTATTTTATTTTTTTGGTATGTCTAATTTATGAAGTCTTGCTGGGAAAGCCAGTGAAGTCTATGACTAGGAAACATTTTGTTGTACATTATGCTGTGTGTGTGTATTTTTTAATGTGGTGGTGAAGTTAATGTCCAGGTATGTCCTAAGTTTCAGGGATCCAGTTTCCTGTCCTTCTGAAATATATCTGGTTTGTTTGGTCATTTTGAGACTTCCAGATGCCCTGCCTCTTTAATTTTGAGGGCCACTTATTTCTCTCCTTATTCTTTCCCACCTGTACCTTGGCTACTTCCAAATTGTAGACAGAGTGAGAAAGATTTATAGTGGAAGACTGAGTTAGCTATCCAAGTATTTTCATCTCTTTTGTTTTGTATCTTATTTCCTTAGATTTTCCATCCATGTCTATCAAGTGACCACAAGAATAACCATATTCCTATCACAAGGGGAGCAAGAGGATGTAGTCTGAGTGACCCATCTCTGACCAAGTCCACATGTTGTGTTATATGTGGCTCTGATGGTTCTGCCAGTCATGATTTTTTTTTCTGTGGCGACCTCAGAAGTGTATGTTTGCATGCTGTCTTCAACTTAGAGGAGAACTGGAAATCAGGAGCCTTTGATGTCCTTATCCTGCTCTATCCCTTCTCTGTGTCTTTTTCTATAGGGCATCCTCCTTAGCTCTCCTCACTCTGCTTTCTCTTGTATTCAGGGATATGTTTCTGGACGTTTGCTTCTGCTACTTGAGTCCAGGATGCAACCATTTTGTTCTGCATCTCTCCTTTCCTATAGAGCCTTTGAAGCTTTGTATTTTGGGAAAATTCTTCTGTAAATACTCTAAAATGGTTAAGTTATTTAGAATGATCTCCAGTGCTTATTCCTCCCTTCTTCTGTATCAATCTGCTGTTTCAATTAAGTTCTCCTTTAAACTTTTAGGTCATTGTTTATATAGCAGAAAATTCAACATTGGCAGATAGAAAACTGCTTCTTGACTAACTTTGATAGGTCTTCCCTGAGTGCAACTCAGGTTCTCTCTTTACCTGGGCTTGTATCTTTTTTTTTTGAAACAGAGTTTTGCTCTTGTTGCCCAGGCTGGAGTGCAATGGCGTGATCTCGGCTCACTGCAACCTCCGCCTCCTGGGTTCAAATGATTCTCCAGCCTCAGCCTCCCAAGTAGCTGGGACTACAGGTGCCTGCCACCACACCTGGCTAATTTTTTTTTTTTTTTGTATTTTTAGTAGACATGGGGTTTCACCATGTTGGCCAGGCTGGTCACGAACTCCTGACCTCAGATGATCCATGTGCCCCTGCCTCCCAAAATGCTGGGATTACAGGCGTGAGCCACTGTGCCTGGCTGGGCTTGTATCTTTTAGCTTGTATTAGTAAAAGGATTGTAGAAAATTACGAAGTCCAGATTTAAAGGGATCTCTGTTAATTGCCCACTGACAGGCATTATGACGTAACAGGAGGTTCGTAGCAGTAGATCCAAGCAGGCATGTTGCCTGGCTTCAGATTGGCCTTCTCAGGTTTCTGGGTGCCTCTGCCTTAAGATCCTGAAGGCAAATTTGGTTTCAACAGTTTGGAAGTCATCTGTGGGTCCAGCTTGACTTTGGGGGATTAAGAAGATACTCCCAGAGTATGGAAATGATTCCAGATAATTTCTGGGATTTGAATCTACTTGAGTATAAGGGCCTGGGACCTAGTATGGTTTAGTATAGAATTTGAAGGATTAATTTATAGGCAGCTGAACACCCAAAACTTGGGTGGTGGTCCTGTGGTCTGACTGAGCTGTCCAGGCATTACCTGGTTCTCTGTCATGTTAAAGCTTTCTGGGAAGCCAGCCACTCTATGCAGGAGTGAAACATGAAGTTGTTAATGAGGACCTGTTTTGGTGGGATTGTTTGGGGAGAGGACTGTGTTTACGCAGGGCAAATCCCAAAAAGATGAGAGGAAGCTAGAAAAACTTAATGTCTCTGAATTCTTCATGGTGTATTTGCAAACTAACTTAACATAGATTGTTTTGACTATGAGTTTGAATCTCTCCTTGCCAAACAACGTTATATGCTTAGTTTTCTTCTTCCTCTTGCAGCCGGTACAGAAGGAAGCTTCATCTGACCAATGTGGGTGCTGGTTTCTTGTGAAATGTGTCCCTAAACCTCCTTCTCCTTGCAGGCAGCCACCCACCCAGGTGTCTAAGATAGGAAATGCTCCTTTCTTTCTCTAATCCCATCATGGGGTTGCCGGCAAAGCCAATGACCACTACTGAGAAATAGTAATGACTTCTGCAAATGCAAGGGTCTTCCCCTCCTCTTTCCCTTAAGTACCCTCCCTTTTCCTTAGACCCCATTTTTGCCATCCCCCAAATGTGTGGTATGGTGAAACTAATCCCCCAAATGTGAATTGCTATCCTTATTGCCCTTATTAGAGAAGAGCCAGCTGGTATATTGTCAGGAAGCACTATTTAAAATGTGAACTGTTACAGAGTAAATAAATAAATACTCTAAGGGAATATACTTGTGTGCCATTCTCATTTGTCTTAGTCATCAAGGATGGTTTGTTTCCCCATATGGAAAAGAGAATGGGCAAGTAGATGGGTGGCATTCTTTTTTTTTTTTTAAATTTAAGTTCTAGGGTACATGTGCACAATGTGCAGGTTTGTTACATATGTACACATGTGCCATGTGTGTGTTGCACCCATTAATCATCATTTACATGAGGTATATCTCCTAATCTATCCCTCCCCTCCCCCCCCCAAAGGACCCGGTGTGTGATGTCCCTTCCTGTGTCCGTGATCTCATTGTTCATTCCCACCTATGATGAGAACATGCGGTTTTGGTTTTCTGTTCTTGCTGTAGTTTGCTGGAGTGATGGTTTCCAGCTATCCACCTACAAAGGACAAGAACTCTCTTTTTATGGCTGCATAGTATTCATGGTGTCTATGTGCCACATTTTCTTAATCCAGTCTTCACTGATGGACATTTGGGTTGGTTCCAAGTCTGCTATGTGAATAGTGCTGCAATAAACTAATCGTGTCATGTCTTTAAGCAGCATGATTTTAATCCTTTGGGTATATCCCCAGTAATGGGATGGCTGGGTCAAATGGTATTTCTAGTTCTAGATCCTTGAGGAATCGGATGGGTGGCATTCTTTATGGAGGAAATTATAGAGTACATTTCTCAGAAGGGATGAAAAGGTGGGATCCAGAGAGGAGCCTGTGCCCCCTTGTTCACTGGCAAGTCCCTGGTATGACTGTCCAGAAGGGAACCACAGTCCCATCTGAATAGCCTTGGTGGGCTATTTCTAGAAGTGACCCTGACCTTGTGTGCTGTTGGCGCCTTCTTATGTTAAACCACTCTCCTAAGGGCTCCTGGGACAATATTTAATAACACTTTTACTGGTACCTACTGTGTGGATGCAGGACACTGTCTCAGGCAGTGTGGGGGACCTCTGTGCTACATGGCAAAGCACTCAGGGGTGCTTCTGTCTTCCCATCTGTGACTTCCAGAACAATTCGCGTGTACATAGAAAGTTGAGCCACAGTCACACTACCATTAGTTTGCTCACCTCCATTTCTCCAATTTCCAGACTGATAACTAGATTTATGAGACCCTTAAGGTCGGTCAGGAAGTGTATTTTACTCCTCTTTTAATCTCCATGGTTTAGCCCAGAACCTGGCACAGAAGCTATCAGTAGAGAAGGGAATTCTGGATGTGTGAGATGTGGGGTGGGTGAAACGAGATGGAGCTGTAGAGGAAAAGAGAGCCATGGCACCCAGGAATCCCTTAGGACTTAAAGATAACCCTTATTCACAGCCTCTAAAAACCATGCTCAAGAGACGGACGTTGGCTTAAGCACATGTTGATAATCAGCAGACGTGTAAGGTAGGGCTCAAGCCTACTCCCCAAACCCGCTTAACTCCTAACACTGCTCTTCCTCTACAGATGACCTAACTGCTTCTTTCAGCTCCTGGCTGGCCCCTCGTTGAAATCCCTTGTTCTGCAGCTCAGAGTAGAATTCGACTCCCTCAGAGACAGAGTGGATGGGCTGATTATGATACTGGTGGTAGCTGGTCAAAGGACCCGTGGTGGGGGCTGCACTTGACAGCTGCCGAGGGAAACACCGGTGGTGATGTGGTAGGCAGTTCGGGGGTTCCTTGAAGCTCTTACTATGTTTGCGCTTGAACTCCAGCACCATCCTGGTGTACGTGTTGAAGGTGGTGACAGCTGACGCCATGCAGCAGGTGAAGGAGAGCCAGGCCATGCTAGGGACAAATGCACAAAAAGATTGGACAATAAGAATAGGACTTTCTTGAGAGGAAAATGCCATGACCTCTTCCTACTAGTGGACTAACTTAATGCCTTGTAGGGATTTAGGGACTTTCCACCATGTTTCAGGTAAAGAACTGTGGGAAGAGAACTTACCGATTTCTCAAAAGAGAATGACTCATGTAGTCCTAGTATCAGACTAGGAGCTTAATGGATTTGTTTTCACTGAATTGATGAGTTGTCGGTGTCATGCCCTTTTCTATCTGGTGTGCCTATTTTGTGTGTGTGTGTGTGTGTCTGTGCGTATTTGGACTTCTGTTTCCCAAGCTGCATTGACCCTTGTAAAATCTCCAAGATTCCCCAGGCCTGAAGCTGAGCTGTATGCAGTGGACATAACCCACTGCATACCCTCCCTCTCCCACCCCAACACACACACACACACACACACTCTGCCAAAGATGTCCCCCCACTCAGATGCTGGGAGGAATCATCCCTCTTCCATCTTCCTTTGTTTTGAACCTAGCAGTGTTAGGGTCCACAAAGCTGAGCCTCTGAAAGTCATTCAGGAAAACATTTACTACAAATCAGGAGGTATTACAGGTTGTACTAGTGGAATTTGCTTCATATGAAAACAGTGTGGTTTTGGCTTAAGGGAGTTCATAATGGATGGGAGAGGAGCTGGAGATTAAGGGAATCTGGATGGATTCAAGAAAGGAAAAGAAGACACTAGGGAACTATATTAAACACATTCCTGAAAACTTGGAAAACCAAATCCCTAAATCTCCCTGTGGTTCTGGGAAGCTCAGGAAACAGGAAGTTTTGTGAGGTTAGGGAGGGATTTCATGAGGCCAAGTGATGGTTAAAGCCAGGTCACATGCAGGCACTGTGTGTTCGTATCTGTTGCCTCTGACAAACGCAGTAGGTTCAGTCTGGGATGCTTCTGGGAGTTGATTGATGGGCGTTGCCTAGCCTGAGCTCCACAGCCATAATGCCAAGAATGGCCTGAAGACAGACAAAAGGTGAGAAATGCTGGATCTGGGAACTGCATTGAGCTGATGCCCTGGCTGGTGGAGTAGACTCAGACTCCCAAATTATTAGCATAGATTGTGCCACGAGAAAGGGGATAGGGCCTCACAACAGACGTGCAGACTTCCTTCTCTGAGTGGAAACTTGAGCCCATCACTGTCTTTTCAGTGCTCTCAAAGTACTTAGCACTTAGTAAATATCAGTAGAAGTTGACAACTTGCTGTGAATAAAGAGTGCTCCTTAAGGGAGAAAGTAAGAGCTCTCAAAGGTAATATTTAACTTGAATGTGTTGCCTTGTGATGTTTGCTGTCGCTGTCTTTTTAAGAGAAATCTAAAATGACTGACCTCTTAGTTCTTTAAGGGTTAGAGAATGGCTGTGGTAGTGAAGTGTTATTTCCAACGCGGTTCAATAGAATAAGAATGGATAGAGAAGGAAGTGAAGAGGAGAGGAGTAAGCCATTTACAGAGAATGCAATTCAATCCAAATTTCAAAGCGATTTCTCGATTTCTCTGTTCTCTAATACCTTGAATCATTAAGAAAAAATAGAGCCCATTTCCATAAGGCCTACAAAATCAGTCTTGTTTCCCCAGGGTGACATATATGCCAGGTGAAGAGGCAACCGCCACAGCTGATGAGCAGGAAAACTGGGCAAAATAACATCCTCCCAAGACACCCTGGAGGAATCCTCCCTGTACCCACGCAAGGCAGGGAAGAATGGATGTGTCCTGATGATGCAGCCCTGTGTGTGGCTGACAGGCTCCTGGGATGAGGGATGAAGAGAAGGCAGGGCTTCACCGAATAAGCATCTAGCTGGGGGTAGAAAATCTCATGAAGGTTGGCTGGGGCTACAAAGGTTCAGGAGATGACAGCACTTACTAGAAGGCCCAGCCATAATTCCAAACATGTGGTCTCCAGTCTTCCGGACCCAAGTTGGCAGTCGCCTGAAAGACTTGTGAATACATCATGTGGGCCACCATCCCCAAGAGACCTACAGAGGAAACAGGAAGGCAGAGCCTTTAGAGAAAGGCTTTCATGCCATCTGCCAGGAGTATGATTTTGGATCACCCTTCTCGCAGTCAGGCGCAGCCTCTGTTGGAGTAACCCATTACCCTATGCTACCACATTTCCTGAAGAATAATCCACAATGGGGGCTTCTCCTTAAATGCACATCTTTGCAATAGGTGATCCCAGACTGTAGGCTGAGAGCTATGGAAAAAGTCTGAGTCAATGCTGCACCCAAGGCCACTGCACCCCACCCCTACTCCTTCCCACCCACACCCCAAAGTTGGCTTAATTCTTCATTGTATATGTGCATCTCTCACTTTATCCGATGGAGACTGGTCTTGAAAAGCTGTGTATATGTCACAGCTGAAAAATAACCCAAACAATAGATTTTACATATTGAGAAAGCTTGCGAATAAAGGAACCTAGAGGTAAATCATTTTGTAAAGTACATGGTGATCCAATATACAATTTCACATGTTACTTCAATTTAAAATTAAAGATGCCTACCTCCATTCTTTATACTGCCTTTGGGCTCCTTCTCCCCTTCAGGGCAAAGACTCAAGTCCTCCAGCTAGGGCTTCAAAGGTGGCCAGGGCCAACCACCCCCTCCCACTCCAGGAGCAACTCACCTGACAGCACAGAGGAAACAGCAGCAAAGGCGCTCAGTTTGAGCCCACAGGCAGGGTTCGCAGTAAGTAGCAAGTCCGTTAGTAGCAGGAGGAAGGTGATGAATTGAAGTCCGATGTAGGTGATCTGCGTTCCCAGGGATAACCATAGGATTTCTGCCAGAAACCAGAGGAAGAGGAGGTCTCA
>NW_022143337.1:0-16315 GCF_007565055.1 Rhinopithecus roxellana
TACCTATATCTATTATCCATTATGTCTATATTTTTTACCTATATCTATTATATCTTGTATGTCTACATTTTACACCTATATGTATTATATCTATTACGTCTATATTATATACCCATCTCTATTATATCTATATGTTATATTTTATACCTATATCTATTATATCTATATCTATATTTTCTACCTATATCTATATTGTCTATATTTTATACTTATATCTATTATGTGTATATTTTATACTTATATCTATTTTATCTTTTGTGTCTATATTTTATACCTATGTCTGTTATATCTATTTGTTTATATTTTATACCTATATCTATTAATTCTATTATGTCTGTATTTTATATCTATATCTATTATGTGTATATTTTATACCTATAACTATTATATCTCTTTTGTGTATATTTTCTACCTATATCGATTATTTCTATTATGTCTATATTTATTCCAATAATTATTATATCTAATATGTGTATATTTTATACCTATATCTTATGTCTATATTTTATATCTATATCTATTATATCTATTATGTCTATATTTTATACCTATATCTATTGTATCTTCTATGTCTCTATTTTACACCTATATGTATTTTATCTATTATGGCTATATTTTATACCCATCTCTATTATATCTATTATGTTTATATTTATACCTATATCCATTATATCTATGTCTATATTTTATAGCTTTATCTATTGTGTCTATATTTTATACCTCTTTCAATTATGTCTATATTTTATTCCTATATCTACTATATCTCCTATGTCTATATTTTATACCTATATCTATTATACCTAATATGTCTATATTTTATACATATATCTATTATATCTATATTTTATACCTGTATCTATTGTATGTATTACACCTATACTTTATACATATATTATACTATCTATTATATCTGTATTTTATGCCAATATCTATTTTCGCGATTATATCTATTATATATATTTTATATCTATGTCTATAATACCTATTATATCTATATTTTATACCTATATCTATTATATCTATTGTATCTATATTTATACCTATACCTATTATATCTATTATGTCTATATTTTAAAACTATATCTATTAGGTCTATATTTTACCTGTATCTATTATATATATTGTGTCTATATTTTATACCTATGTCTATTATGTTTATATTTTAATACTATACCTATTATATCTATTATGTCTGTATTTATACCTATATCTATTATATATATTATGTATATATTTTATACCTATCTGTAATATCTATTTTGTCTGTATTTTATACGTACATCTATTATGTCTATATTTTATACTTATATCTCATATATCTATTATGTCTGATTTATACCTATATCTACTATATCTATTATGTCTATATTTTATACCTATACGTATTATATCTATTATGTCTATATTTTATACCTATATCTATTATATCTATTATGTCTATTTTTTGTACCTATATCTATTATATCTATATTTTATACCTATATCTATAATATCTACTCTGTCTATATGTTATACCTATATCTATTATCTATTATGTCCGTATTTTATAGCTATATCTCTTATATTAATAAATCTATATTTAATATCTATATCTATTATATCTATTATGTCTATATTTTATAACAATATCTATTATATCTACTATGTCTGTATTTTATACCTATATCTATTATCTATATATCAATGTTTTATACCAATATCTATTAAAGCTACTATGTCTATATTTTATACCTTTATCTATTATATCTATTATGTCTTTATCTTATACCTACATCTATTATATCTATTATGTCTTTGTTGTAAAACTATACCTATTGTATCTATTATGGCTATATTTCATACCTATGTGTATTATAACCATTATGTCTATATTTTGTGCCTATATCTATTATGTCTATATTCTATACCTATATCTATTTTAATTATTATGTCTATAATTGAAACCTATATCTATTATGTCTATATTTTATACCTATTTCTATTATATCTATTATGTCTATATTTAATACCTATATCTATTATGTCTATTATGTCTATATTTTATACCTATATCTATTATATCTATTATGTCTATATTTTATACCTATATCTATTGTATCTATTATGTCTATACTTATACAATATCTATTCTATATCTATTATGTCTATATTTCATACCTATACCTATTATATCTATTATGTCTATATTTTATATCTATATCTATTATATCTATTATGTCTATATTTTATACCTATATCTATTATATCTATTATGTGTATATTGTATACATATTTCTATGATATCTATTATGTCGATATTTTATACCTATATCTATTATGTCTATAGTTTATACCTATATCTATTATGTCTATTATGTCTATATTTTATACCTATATCTATTTTGTCTACCTTTCATACCTATATCTATTATATCTATTACGTCTATATTTTATACCCATCACTATTATATCTACTATGTTTACAATTTATACCTATATCCATTATATCTAGGTCTGTATTTTATACCTATGTCTATTATGTTTATATTTTATACCGCTATCTATTATGTCTATATTTTATACCTATATCGATTATATCTATTATGTCTATATTTTATACCTATTTCTATTATATCTATTATGTCTACATTTTATGACTATATCTTTTACATCTATTATATGTATATTTTATACCTATATGTATTATGTCTATATTTTAAACCTATATCTATAATACCTATTACCTCTCTATTTTATTCCCATCTCTATTATATCTATTATTTTTATATTTTATACCTATATCTATAATATCTATGTCAATATTTCATACCTATATCTATTTTGTCTATATTTTATTCCTGTATCTATTATGTCAACATTTTATACCTATATCTATTTTATCTATTATGTCTATATTTATACCTATATCTAGTATATCTATTATGTCTATATTTTATACCTATATCTATTAAATCAATTATGTCTATATTTTATATCTATATCTATTATGTCTATATTTTATACCTTTATCTATTATATCTCTTATGTCTATACATTATACCTATAATGATTATATCTAATATGTCTATATTTTATACCTATATCTATTATGTCTATATTTAATATCTATATCATTATATATATTATGTATATTTTATACCTATATCTATTAATGTATTGTCTATATTTTATACTATATTTATCTATTTTGTCTATATTTTATACCTATTTCAATGGTGTCTATACTTTATTCTATATCTATTATATCTATTTTGTCTATATTTATTCATATATCTATTATATCTAGTATGTCTATATTTTATACCTATATCTATTATATCTATTAGGTCTATATTTCATACCTATATCTATTATATCGGTTATGTCTATATCTTATTCATATATCTATTATATCTATTATGTCTATATTTTATACCTATATCTATATCTATTATGTATATATTTTATACCTATATAATTATATCGATTATGTCTATATCTATACATATATCTATTATATGTATTATGTCTATATTTTATAAATATTATATATCTATTATTTCTATATTTTATACCTATATCTATTATATCTATTTTGTCTATATTTTATACCCGTGCTATTATATCTAATATGTCTATATTTTATACCTATCTGTTATATCTATACTTATACCTGTATATATTATAGTCTTACATCTATACTTTATACCTATATATTCTATCTAATATATTGTATTTTATGCCAATATCTATATATCGATTATATCTATTATATATATATTTATACCTATGTATATATCTATTAAATCTATATTTATACGTATACCTATTATATCTATTGTATCTATATTTTATAACTTTATATATTATATCTATTATGTCTATATTTTATAACTCTCTCTATTATGTCTATATTTTATACCAACATCTATTATATATATTTGTCATATTTTATACCTATATATATTATGTTATATTTTATAAAATATACCTATTATATCTATTAGGTCTATATTTATACCTGTATGTATTATGTCTATATTTTGTACCTATATCTATTATATTTATTATGTATTTTATACCTATATTTATTATATCTATTATGTCTATATTTTATATCTATATTTATTATGTCTATATTTATACCTATATGGATTACATATTATGTCCATATTTTATACGTATATCTATTATGTCTATATTTTATAACTATGGATTAATCATGTCTATATTTTATACCTATATTATATGTATAATGTCTACATTTATACCTATATCTATTATGTCTATATTTTATACGTATATCTATTATATCTGTTATGTCCATATTTTATACCTATATCAATTTTATTTTGTTTTATTCCTATATCTATTATATCTTTTATGTGTATATTTATACCTATATCTATTATATCTATATTTTATACCTATAGCTATTATATGTATATTTTATACCTATATATATTATATCTATTATATCTGTATTTTATACCTATATCTATTATATCTATTATGTCTGTATTTATACCTATATCTATTATAACTATTATGTATAATATGATACCTATATCTATTATATATATTATGTCTATATTTATACCTATTTTGTTATATCTATATTGTCTGTTTTATATGTATATCTATTATGTATATATTTTATACTTATTATCATTATAGCAATTATGTCTTTGTTTTTTACCTATTTCTATTATAACTATTATGTCTATATTTATACCTATATCTATTATGTCTATTTTATACCTATATCTATTATATCTATTATGTCTATATTTTACCTATATCTGTTATGTCATATTTTATAACTTTATTATATCTATTATGTCTATATTTCATACCTATATCTATTGTATCTATTATGTCTGTAGCTTATACCGATATCTTATGTAGTTATATTATACCTATATCTATTATAATTAATATGTCTATATTATACCTATATCTTTTACGTCTACATTTTATACCTAAATTAATATCTGTTATGTCTATATTTTATGCCTATATCTATTATATCTATTATGTCTGTATTTTATAACTATATCTATTATATCCATTATGTCTACATTTTATCCCTCTATCTATTATATCTGTTATGTCTATATTTTATAACTCTATCAATTATATCTATTATGTCTATATTTATACCTCTATTATATCTATTATGCCTATATTTTATACCTATATCTATTATATCTATTATGTCTATATTTTATATCTATATCTATTATGTCTATTATGTCTATATTTTATGCCTATAATATTTAATCCATTATGTCTATTGTATACCTATATCTATTAACTCTACATTTTATACCTATATTTATTATATCTAATATGTCTATATTTATACCTGTATCAATTATGTCTGTATTTTGTACTTATATCTCTTATGTCTATATTTTTTACCTATATGCGTTATGTCTATATATAATACCTATATCTATTGTATGTTTTTTGTCTCTATTTTATTCCTATATCTATCATGTCTATATTTTATAACTATATCTATTATATCTATTATGTCTATATTTTATACCTATATCTATTATATCTATATTTTACACCTATATCTATTGTATCTATTATGTCCATATTTTATACCTATATCAATTATGTCTATATTTTTACCTATATCTATTATATCTATTATGTCTGTTTTATAACTATATCTATTATGTTATTATGTCTACATTGTATACCTATATATATTATATCTATTTTGTTTATTTTATAACTATGTCTATTATGTCTATTATGTCTATAGATTATAACTCTATTATATCTATTATATCTATAGTTTATACCTATATCTCTTATATCTATTATGTATATATTTATACCCATATCTATTATGTCTGTATTTTATACCTATATCTATTATATATTATGTCTATATGTTATACCTATATCTATTATAACCATATTTAATACATAAATTCTTATATCTATATTTAATACCTATATCTATTATATCAATTAGATTTATATTTTATAATTATGTCTATTGTATCTATATTTTACACCTATATCTATTATATCTATTATATCTAGTTTTATGACTATATCAATTAGATGTATATTTATACGTATCTATTATATATCTATTATATCTATATTTTATAGCTATATCTATTATATCTATATTTTATACCTTTATCTACTAAATCTCTTATGTCTATGTTTGTACCTATATCTTTTATCTATTATGTCTATATTCTATACCTATGTCAATTATATCCATTATGTCTATATTTATACCTGTATCTATAACATTTATTATGTCTCTATTTTGTACCTATATTGTTTATCTATTATGTCTATATTTATACCTATAACTATTATATCTTTTATGTCTCTATTTTATACCTATATCTATTGTATGCATTATGTCTATATTTTATACCTATATATTATATCTATTATGTCTGTATTTTATACCTATATCTATCATGTCTACATTTATACCTGTATCGATTATATGTATTATGTCTATATTTTATACCTATATCTGTTATATTCTTATGTCTATATTTTATACCTATATTTATTGTATCTATTATTTCTATATTATATTCCTATATCTATTTTTCTCTTATGTCTGTATTTTATACCTATATTTATTATATCTATTATGTCTATAATTTATACCTATATCTATTATGTCTACATTTTATACCAATATCCATTATATATATTTTGGCTATTTTTATATCGTTAACTATTATATCTATTATGTCTATGTTTATACCTATATCTATTGTATCTGTTATGTCTATATTTCATACCTATATTTATTATATCCACTATATCTTTATTTTATACCTCTATCTATTATATCTATATTTTATACCTATATCTATATATCTACTGTCTATATTTTATACCTGTATCTATAATATCTATTTTTTATATGTATATCTATTATATCTCTTATATCTATATTTTATACCGGTACGTCTATATTTTATACCTATGTCTTACATCTATTTTGTCTATATTTTATACCTATATCTATTATATCTCTTATGGCTATATTTTATACCTATATCTATTATATCTCATATCTCTGTTTTATACCTTTATCTATTATATCTATTATATTATATTTTATAATTATATATATTATATCTATATTTTATATGTATATCTATTATATCTATATTTTATACATATATCTATTATATCTATAAATTATACGTATCTATTATATCTTTATATCGATATTTTATACCTATATCTATTATATCTATTTTTATACCCCTATCTATTTTATCTTTTATGTGTATTTTAAACCCATATCTATTATATCTATTATGTCTATGTTTTATACCTATGTCTATTACATCTATTGTGTCTATTTTATACCTATATCTATAATATCAATTATGTCTGTATTTCATACCTGTATCCTTTATATCTATTATGTCTATATTTTATAGCAATATCTATTATATCTATTTGTCTATATTTATAACTATATCTACTATATCTATTATGTCTATATTTTATACCTATATCTATTATTACTGTTATGTCTATATTATAAGTATATCTTTTATGTCTATATTTTATACCGATATCTAGTATGTCTGTATTTCATACCCATATCTATTATGTCTTTATTTTACACCTATATCTATATAACATTTATGTCTATTTTATACCTATATCTCTATATCTATTATGTATATATTTTATACCTATATCTATTATGTCATATTTTATACCTCAATCTTTTCTATTTTATCTGTATTTTATATCTATATCTATTATGTCTATATTTTATACCTATATCTATTATATCTTTTATGTCTAGTTTTATACCTATATCTATTATACTATTATGTCTTTATTTTATACTTATATCTATCATATCTATTATGTCTATATTTATATCTCTATCTTTTATGTCTATATTTTATACGTATATCTGTTATATCTCTTATGTCTATTTTTATACCTATATCTATTATATCCATTATGACTATATTTTTTACCTATATTTATCATATGCATTATGTCTATATTTTATACCCATATGTATTATCTATTGTGTCTACGTTTCATACCTATATCTATTATATCTCTAATGTATATTTTATACCGATATCTATTATAACTATATTTTATACCTATATATATCTATATTTGATACCTATATCTATTATATCTATTATGTCTATATTTTATACCTGTATTTATTATGTCTATTTTTTATACTTATATCAGTTATATCTATTATGTCTATATTTCATACCTATATGTATTATAACTTTTATTACTATATTTTATACCTATATCTATTATATCTATTATGTCTATATTTATCCCTATATCTATTATATCTATTATGTGTATATATTACATCTATATCTATTTTATCTATTATGTCTATATTTTATAACTATATATATTGTATCTATTATATCTATATTTCATACCTATATCTATTATAACTATATTTTATACCTATATATATCTATATTTTATAGTATATCTATTATATCTATTACATTTATATTTACACTTTTATCTATTATATCCATATTTTATATCTGTATCTATTATATGTATCTATATTTTATGCCGATATCTATTGTATCTATATTTTAAATGTGTATTTTTATATCTATTATATCTATATTTTATAGCTATATCTATTGTATCTATATTTTATACTTATATATATTATATCTCTTATGTCTATATTTTATACCTATATCTATTATAACTATTATGTAAATATTTTATAACTATATCTCTTATATCTATTATGTCTGTATTTTATACCTATATCTATTATGCCTATATTTTATACCTCTATCTATTCTATCTATTATGTCTATATTTTATACCTATCTATTATGTCTATATTTTATACCTCTGTCTATTGTATCTACTATGTCTATATTTTGTACCTATATCTATTATATCTATATTTTATACCTCTATTATATCTATGATGTCTATGTTTTATACCTATATGTATTAAGACTTTTATGTCTATATTTTATCCCTATATCTATTATATCTATTATGTCTTCAATTTATACCTACATCTATTATATCTATTATGTGTGTATTTATACCCATATCTATATCTATTATGTCTATATTTATACCTATATCTATTCTGTCTATATTTTATACCTATATCTATTATATCTATTGGGTCTATATTTCATACCTATATCTATTATGTCTGTTCTGTGTATATTTTATACCTTTATCTATTATATCTATTTTGTGTAAATTTTACAGCTATATCTATTATATCTATTAGGTCTATATTTTTAACCTATATCTATTATGTATATATTTTATAACTATATCTATTATATCTATTATGTCTATATTTTATCCCTCTCTCTATTATATCTATTATGTCTATATTTTATACCTCTATCGATTATATCTATTATGCCTATTTTTTATACATATATCTGTTATATCTATTATGTCTATATTTTAAACATATATCTATTATGTCTATTATGTCTGTATTTTCTGCCTCTATGTATTAAGTCTATATTTTATACCTATAATTATTATATCTATTATGTCTATATTTCATACCTATATCTATTATGTCTATGTTTTATACCTATATCTATTATGTCTATTATGTCTATATTTAATATCTATATCTATTATATATTATGTCTATATTTAATACCTATATCTATTTTGTCCATTATGTCTATATTGTACACCTACATCTATTATATCTATTATGTCTATATTTTATACCTATATCTACTATGTCTATATTTTATACCTATATTTATTATCTATTATGTCTATATTTAATACCTATATCTATTAATCTATTATGTCTATATTTAATACCTATATCTATTTTGTCCATTATGTCTATATTGTACACCTACATCTATTATATCTATAATGTCTATATTTTATACTTATGTCTATTATATTTATATATTATACCAATATTTATGATGTCTGTATTTTATACCTATATCTATTATGTCTTTATTTTATAACTATATCTATTATAAATATTATATCTATATTTTATACCTATGTCTATTATGTCTATATTTTATACCTATATCTTTTGCCTATATTTTACACATTTATCTATTATATTTATTATATATTTTATACCTATATCTATTATGTCTATATTTTATACCTATATCTATTATCTATGATTTCTAGATTTTATACCTATATCTATTACATCTAATATGTTTATATTTTATACCTATATCTATTATATCTATTATGTCTGTATCTATTGTATCTATTATGTCTACATTTTATACCTCTATTATATCTTTTATATCTATATTTTATACCTATATATATTATATCTATTATGTGTATATTTTATACCTATATCTATTATGTCTATATTTTATATCTATAATGTCTATATTTTATACCTATATCTATTATATCTATTATGTCTGTATTTTATACCTTTATCTATTCTGCCTATATTTTATACCTATGTCTATTATATCTATTATGTCTGTATTTTATATCTATATCTACTATACCTATTATGTCTATATTGTATACCTATATCTATTGAGTCTATATTTTATACCGATATTTATTGTATCTATTATGTCTATATTTTATACCAATATCTATTATGTCTATTTTTATATCTATGTCTATTATATCTATTATGTCTGTATGTTTTACCTATATCGATTATGACTATTTTATAACTCTATCTATTATATCTATTAAGTCTATATTTTATACCTATATCTATTATATCTATTATATTTATATTTTATATCTATATCTATATCTATTATACCTATATTTTTTAACTATATTTATTATCTACTATATGTATATTTTATACCTATATGTATTATAACTATATTTTATACCTAGATGTCTTATATCTATATTTAATACCTATATCTATCATATCTATTAGATTTATATTTTATAATTATATCTATTATATCTATATTTTACACCTATATCTTTTATATCTATATATCTATATTTTATGACTATCAATTATATCGATATTTTATACGTTTTCTATTATATGTATACTTTATACCTATATCTATTATGTCTATATTTTATACCTTTATCCATTATATCTACTATGTCTATATTTTGTACCTATATCTATTATGTCTATTATGTATATATTTTATACCTATGTCTATTATATCTATTATGTCTATATTTATACCTATATCCTTCAAATCTATTATGTCTCTATTTTATACCTAAATTTGTTACATCTTTTATGTCTATATTTTATACCTATATCTATTATATCTATTATGTCTATATTTTATACCTATATCTATGTGTGTATTATGTCTATATTTTATACCTCTATTATCCATATGTCAATACTTTATTCCTATATCTATTATGTCTATATTTTATACCTGTATCGATTATATATGTTATGTCTATATTTTATACCTATATTTATTATATCTCTTATATCGATATTTTAGAGCTATATCTATTATATCTATTATGATTATATTTTATACCCATATCTATTCTGTCTATATTTTATACCTATATCTATTATATCTATTAGGTCTATATTTTCTACCTTAATCTACTACACCTCTTATAGCTATATTTTATACCTATATCTATTATATCTATGACGTCTAGATTTTATAACTGTCTATTACATCTATTATGTCTATATTGTATACCTATATCTATTACATCTAATATGTCATATTTTAACTATATCTATATATCTATTATGTCTATAACTTTTATATCTATTATGTCTATATTTTATACCTCTATTATATCTTTTATATCTATATTTTATACCTGTATCTATTATATCTTTTATGTCTATATTTTATACCTATATCTATGATATCTATTATGTCTATATTTTATACGTATATCTATTATGTCTATATTTTACACCTATATCTATTATATCTATTATGTCTACATTTTATAACTATATCTATTATATCTATTATAGCTATATTTTATACCTATATCTATTATATCTATTATAGCCATATTTTGTACCTATATCTATTATAACTATATTTTATACCTATATTTCTTAAATCGATATTTAATACCTATATCTACTATATATTTTAGATTTATATTTTATGATTATATCTATTATATCTATTTTTTATACCTATATCTATTATATCTATTATATCTATATTTTATGACTATATCAATTTTATGTATATTTTACGTATATCTATTACATGTATTATCTCCATATTTTATACCTATATCTATTATATCTATATTTTATACATATGTCTATTATATCTATTATGTCTATATTTTGTACCTATATTTATTATATCTATTATGTCTATATTTTATACCTATATCTATTATATCTACTATGTCCTATTTTATACCTATTTCTATTATATCTATTAGTTCTATACTTTATTCCTATATCTACTATGTCTATCTTTTATACCTGTATCGATTTATGTATTATATCTGTATTTTATACCTATATGTATTATACCTCTTATGTTTATATTTTATACCTATAGCTATTATTTCTATTATGTTTATATTTCTTACCCATATCTATTATGTCTATATTTTATACCTGTGTCTATTATATCTATTGTGTCTATATTTTATATCTATATCTATTATACCTCTTATGTCTATATTTTATACCTATATCTATTATAGGTATTGTGTCTATACTTTATACCTATATCTCTTATGTCTATATTTTATATCTTTATCTATTATATCTATGATGTCTATACTTTATACCTATATCTATTATTTCTATGTTTTATACCTATGTCTATTATAACTATTATGTCTATATTTTATAACTATATTATGTCTGTATTTTACACCTATATCTATTATATCTATTATGTCTATATTTTATAACTATAAATTTTGTCTATATTTTATATCTATATCCATTTTATATATTATGTCTATATTTTATGTCTATATCTATTATGTCTATATTTTACACCTATATCTATTATATCTATTCCGTGTATATTTTACACGTATATCTATTATATCTTTATGTCTATATTTTATACCTATATCTATTTTGTCTATTGTACCTATATCTATTATATCTCTTATGTCTGTATTTTACCTATATCTTTTATATCTATTATGTCTAAATATTATACCTATCTTTCATGTCTATATTTTATACCTATAGCTATTATGTCTATATTTATACCAATAACTATTATATCTATTATGTCTAAATTTTATACCTATATCTTTTGTCTATATTAATACCTATATCTATTATGGTTATATTTTATACCTATATGTATTATATCTATTATGTCTATATTTTATACCTATATCTATTATGTCTATTATGTCTATATTTTATACCTATAACTATTATGTCTTATTTTATACCTATATCTATATCTATTATTTCTATATTTTATACGTATATCTATTATGTCTATATTTTACACCTATAATATATCTATTATGTCTATATTTTATACCTATATCTATTATATCTATTATGTCTATATTTTATACCTATATCTATTATATCTATTATGTCTGTATTGTATACCTATATCTATAAACTATATATTATACCGATATCTATATATCTATATTTTACCTTTATCTATTATATCTATTATATTTATATTTATCATTTTATCTATTATATCTATATTTTATAAGTATATCTATTATATCTATTATATCGATATTTTATACCTATATCTATTAGGTCTATATTTTATACCCATATCTATTATATCTATTATGGCTATATTTTATACGTATATCTATTATATCTATTATGTCTATATTTTATACCTATATCTATTATAACTGTTATGTCTATATTTTATAGATATATCTTTATGGCTATATATTATACCTAGATCTTTTATGTCTGTATTTTATACCTATTTCTATTATGTCTTTATTTTATACCTATACCTATTATATCTATTATGTCTATACTTTATAACTGTATCTATTGTATCTATCATGTCTATATTTTATACCTATGTCTATTATGTGTATATTTTATACCTATATCTATTATAACTGTTATGTCTATATTTTATAGATATATCTCTTACGGCTATATATTCTACCTAGACCTATTATGTCTTTATTTTATACCTACATCTATTATGTCTTTATTTTATACCTATACCTATTATATCTATTATGTCTATACTTTATAACTGTATCTATTGTATCTATCATGTCTACATTTTATACCTATATTTATTATGTCTATATTTTATACCTATATCTATTATATCTATGATGTCTATATTTTATAACCGTCTATTATATCTATTATGTCTATATTGTATACCAATCTATTGTATCTATTATGTCTATATATAATACCTTTAGGTATTATATCTATTCTATCGATATTTTATACCTATATCTATTATAACTATATTTTACCTATATCTATTGTATCTCAATTTTATACCTATATCTATTATACCTATTATTTTATTTTTTATATATATCTATTATATCTATATTTTATTCCTTTATCTATTATATCTATTCTATCTACATTTTATACCTATATCGATTCTATCTATACTTTATACGTATATCTATTATAGCTATTATATCTATATTTTATACCTATATCTATATCTATATTTTATACCATATCTATTATATCTATTATTATATAGTTTATACCTATATCAATTATATCTATATTTATACTGATAAGTATTATATCTATATTTTATTATTATATCTATTATATCTATTATGACTATATTTTATACCTATATATATATATCTATTATGTCTATATTATATACATATATCTGTTATAACTATTATGTCTATATTTATACCTATAACTATTTTATCTATATTTTATACCTATATCTATTGTATGTGTTATTTTATTTTATAACTCTATCTATTATATCTATATTTTATACCTATATCTATTATATCTATTGTGTCTATATTTTATAGCTCTATTATATCTATTATGTCTAAATATTATACCTATATCTATTATGTCTATATTTTATACCTATATCTAACTATTATGTCTATATTTTATAACTATATATTATGTCTATATTTTACACCTATATCTATTATATCGATTATGTCTATATTTCATAACTATATCTATTATATCTATTATTTCTATATTTATACCTATATCTATTATATCTATTTTGTCTATATTGTGTACCTGTGTCTATTATATCTAATGTGTCTATATTTTATACCTATATCTGTTATATCTATACATTATACCTGTATATATTATATGTTTTACATCTATACTTTATACCTATATTATTCTATCTATTATATCTGTATTTTATGTCAATATCTATTAAATCAATATATCTATTATATGTATATTTTATACCTATGTCTATAATATGTATTAAATCTATATTTTATACGTATATCTATTATATCTATTGTGTCTATATTTTATACCTATATATATTATGTTTATATTTTATAACTATACCTATATATCAATTAGGTCTATATTTTATACCTGTATGTATTATGTCTATATTTTGTACCTATATCTATTACATTTATTATGTATTTTAGACCTATATTTATTATATCTATTATGTCTATATTTTATACCTATATCTATTATGTCTATATTTTATACCTATATGGATTATATCATGTCTATATTTTCTACCTATATTATCTATAATGTCTACATTTTGTACCTATATCTATTATGTCTTTATTTTATACGTATATCTATTATATCTGTTATGTCTATATTTTATACCTATATCAATTTTATTTTTATTTTATACCTATATGTATTATATCTATTATGTGTATATTTTATACCTATACCTATTATATCCATATTTTATACCTATAGCTATTATTGTATATTTTATACCTATATATATTATATCTATTATATCTGTATTTTATACCTATATCTATTATATATCTATTCTGTCTGTATTTTATACCTATATCTATTATAAAAATATATATATTATTATACCTATATCTATTATATATATTATGTCTATACTTTATCCCTATATCTGTTATATCTATATTGTCTGTGTTTTATACGTATATCTGTTATGTATATATTTTATAATTATATCTATTATAGCAATTATGTCTATATTTTATACCTATTTCTATTATATCTATTATGTCTATATTTTACCTATATCTATTATGTCTATATTTTATACCTATATCCATTATATCTATTATGTCTATATTTTTTACCTATATCTGTTATGTCTATATTTTATAAATTTAACTATTATATCTATTATGTCTATATTTCATACCT